>NC_081182.1:38645663-38931632 GCF_029867415.1 Vicia villosa | reverse complement strand
ATTTGGAAAGCCCTAAACATCTACTTTAAATCATTAGTTTATGTCTTCTTCAGAATCCTTTGGGAAATTTGTGAAAAATGAGGCCAAAGTTGGAAGAAAACTAGGTTAAAACACTTAGAAAAATTTCTAAGTGTTTATGACCTAAACTTCAAAATTTCCAAAACTTCATAAATGGTTGATCTTTTGAAAAAAGTTCCTTTGTAAGATGTTGTTTTATTTTGCAAGATCTACAACTTTCATGTTGGAAGTTTTTTGAGTTGTGTAGGTGAAATTTTGAGTTCTCACCATGCCTTCAAAAACCCTAATTCCCGACTTTTCGCTCCTTGATGAATTTCTTTGAATTTCTTTGGCCAAATGACTTTGACATCCATATATTGATGATATTGATCTTTGAAAGTCATTTTTTGACCAAAAACCTTAAAAGTCAATGATGATCCTTCACAGTTGACTTTTTCCTGACAAAGTGAATTTTTGGGTTTTTGTGTAGAAACAAGATCTTTTCCTCAAATGAATGATGTAAATGGATTATATTGAGGTAGTAGAGATCCTTGAATCATGTCTTGAGTTTTGGATTCATTCCCTGATCAAAAGTCAACCATCTTGGTGAATTAGGTCAAAACCCTAATTTGTTGACCATGTGAAAGTAATGACTGTAGACTTGGAATTGAAGTGTGATGTCCAGTAGATCTTGTAATATGAGTTATTTGAAGAAGATTGATGTCTTTGAATGACCCTCTGAGGTTTTTTAGGGTTTCCCAAATGTGATCCCTGATTTCAGTCCTTGACAGGCTCAAAACCCTAGTCTGGTGACCTGAGTAAGCCTGTACTCAGATGACTGGATGTCTAATCAATCATAGATGAGAAAAATGAAGTCTTTGAGCCCCATGATTGTATTAGAGACTAGTCTTTGTATTGATTGATCCTTTGCCTGAGCTTTCTTGTCTTTGAGCATCCTCGATTAGGTACCAGATGGAGAAATGACTGCTCTGGGTACTTGTCTTATCCTGATGAAAAATCCTGAAGATATGTCATCTCAGGGGGGTCAAAAATTAGGGTATGACACAGGGGTAAAAATTTCAAAGATCACAGGGGCATGCAATCAAACATCCTATTGACCAGGGGCATTCTTCCTAAGGTTCAATCGACTCGGGGCACACCTCGAAGCCATGACAAACAGGGGCATGTCAAACATGGGAAGAATTCAAATTCAAAGGATAGAACACCATGGCTAACCCTCCATATTCTGGGGATCAAGAGCATACCCTTTAATCTAAACGTCGAGGCATATGATAAGGTTATTTCTCGAAATATTTCCTTCATGACTTGGCAACCAGGGGCATCTTTTTTCACTAAACATTGGGCAATCGGATATCAAATCCGTAAGGTGAACAATTCAAAGGTTAAAGGCGTGGAGATCCCGGAAAGGTTAAAGGTGGAGAACCTCTACAGGTTAAAGGCGTGGAGAACCTCAAAAGGTAAAAGGCGTGGAGTAATTCAAAAGAGCCAAACTAGGGGCAAGGCGAACAACAAAAGGGAAAGGCATTCTCGTACTTTACAACCTCGATCAAATATTTCTCCTAACTACGATCCTAAAAAACAGGTATTGGGAAATCGCGCTAGCATCACACCCCACCTTATCAAATAAACCTGCAACTCCAGCGAGTTATATACGCTTAGGTTATCAACAACCTATCATCGGAGTATCATGCAAATACATACAAATACATACAAATCATGCATTACATATATTGGTTGATACATAACACCGTGACTTTTTATGTGGTCTTCTTTAAGACAAATCTCACGGTCCTTTCTAGGAGCCTCCTCAAACAGTCTTATTTAAGACGAATGATCACCATTTCCAAGAACCTCTTTAGGTAGTCTTTTTCAAGACATTCTTTTCTAAAAACCTTTCTAGGTAGTCTTCTTTAAGACAATCATCGTCATTCCCAAAAAAAAAAACCTTTTTAGGTAGTCCTCTTCAGGACGTTCTTTTTCTAAGTACCTTTCCAGGTAGTCTTCTTCAAGACATTCATTTTCTGAGTACCTTTTCAGGTAGTCTTCTTCAAGACATTCCTTTTCTAAGTACCTTTTGAGGTAGTCTTCTTCAAGGCATTCCTATTCTAAGTACCTTTTCAGGCAGTCTTCTTCAAGACATTCATTTTCTGAGCACCTTTTTGAGGTAGTCTTCTTCAAGACATTCCCTTTCTAAGCACCTTTTGAGGTAGCCTTCTTCGAGACGTTCTTGTTCTAAATACCTTTTGAGGTAGTCTTCTTCGAGACATTCTAAGTACCTTTTCAGGTAGTCTTTTTTAAAACAATTTGTCATCCTTCCTAGGAGCCTCTTCAGGTAGTCTTCTTCAAGGCGTTATCTTTCCAAGAACCTTTCTAGGTGGTCTTTTCTAAGACATTCACTGTCCTCTCCAAGAACCTCTTTAGGAAGTCTCTGTAAAACATTTTTAGCCTTTCCAGGTGGTCTTCTTTAAGACAAATTTCTATCTATTCTAAGAACCTTTCTAGGTAGTCTTCTTTAAGACAAATTTCTATCCATTCTAAGAACCTCTTCAGGTAGTCTTCTTCAAGACAAATTTTCATTCCAGAAACCTTTTCAGGTAGTCTTACAGAAGACATTACTTCGTTCCACTCATTACATCAATCAACATATGAATGAGCATAAGCACAATCCCATACATAAAAACATCCAATTCAAAACCCTGGTGCTAAGCTATACTATCCACCCGCTTCCCGGTAACCCTACCGATGACAGTAATCTTACTGTTGGCTTATTTCCGATCACCTGATTGATGCTTCCGGTAATCTTACCGATGATAGCGACCCCGCTGTTCATTTCACTCATAAAGCATACATACGCATTAGCATATACATATCATCTAGCGTATTCATATACTACAAAAGCTAGGTTTCCAACCCTCGCGTTGTGATAGGTGTATTTTCTTACCCTCGAGTCGAAAGTTTCCAACCCTCGTGTTGTGATAGGTGTGTTCTCCGATCCTCGAGTCGTGAGTCTCCAAACAGGTGAATCCTTCTTATGCAGGTATGCTTGTCAGAACCATGACAGGTAATTCCTAATGGTGCAGGTGAACTCGTCCGAACCAGGGCAAGTAACCCTATTGGTGCAGGTAAATTTTGCGATAACCCTCGCAAATAACCCTGTTGGTGCAGGTAAATTTTGCGATAACCCTCGCAAATAACCCTATTGGTGCAGGTAAATTTTGCGATAACCCTCGCAAATAACCCTATGTGTGCAGGTAAATTTTGCGATAACCCTCGCAAATAACCCTATTGGTGCAGGTAAATTTTGCGATAACCCTTGCAAATAACCCTATTGGTGCAGGTAAATCTCGCGATAACCCTCGCAAATGATCCTATTGGTGCAGTCCTTTTCAGGAACCTTTCCAGGCAGTCTTCTTCAAGACGTATTCCGTCCTTTCTAGGAACTTTTTCGAGCACAAGGTTTTCAAACGATACTTCAATTGGGTTTATCACGTTAGTCCCTCGGCAGTGATGTTCCCCAAAATTTCATCAATAACAATCAAAGGTGTTATCTTTCTTTTCAGAGCTACTAACATACTTCATTCATACGTATTGCATATACATTCACCGCTCTCATTTATTTTGAGAAGCTCGCTGCATCATGCATCTCACGCATCATAAACACTGCATAAAGACAAGGTTGCCTTTTTAGGCTATGCTACAATCAAAGCACCTGGTTCGAAAAAAAAGCATTTCTGCTTCACTCTGAAAAATGGTATTCACCTCGGATGGCATCTATAAGCCCATCTCCTGCGGAACTTCTTCCCATGCAAATTTCAGGGCATTTCAGTGTCCAATCATCTTCTACCTCTTCAGGTTCAAGAAGATTGAACAGGGGCAGCTGTCATACCCCAAAATTTGCCCCCCATATTCCATTCACTATGATTCAAAGTTCAAGGTTCAATTCCAAAGCTCACTCAAAAGTCCAAATGATCCCAAGCTCAAGAGAGGTCCATTAATCACATGAATTTTATTGCATGATTTTTATTTTATTTATATTTGATTTTATTCATGTAAAATCAAATTTAATCGAAATAAAAATCTCAATTAAAATAAATTTTATAATTCATGTACCAAATATTCAATCAAGCCAAATTCAATCCAATGGTCAATATTAAATGGAAAATATGCATGGAATAACATAATGTCCAAAATAGCAAGATTTTATACAAAATCTTTTTCCAATTTTTATGTGAATAATGGATTAAATGTTTTCCAAAGATGCAACCCTAATATGAGCCCATATATATATTAAAACATTTAGAAGGAGAGGGGGGACGAAAAAATAAGGAGAGGGAGAGGAAACTCTAGGGTTTTCAAGGTTCTAAAATATCAAGAAAGTGGAGATTTTTGTTGGCACCATTACAGCCATTCTCACGGCCTCTCCTTCGTCCCAATGGATTTCTAATTCATTAAAGAGTAAGATTGGTTGGATGTACAGTGGCATTTAGAAGCGATTGATGCTTTTGGTTCGAAGCTCTGATGCAGATAACACGAACCACCATGGCTAGGGCACAAAGGAGGTGAAGCTTCGTGTTGCATGATCCTGGCCGTTTCAAACCAAAGCGACGCCACCATTGAATTCCTAGCATGCATATTAGTGGATCTGGGCGCTCCTTTTCTTTTGCTAACGCGTTTTTAACAAGTCTTGTTTTTCCAGATTTTGCTACGAGTTTTGCATGAGGAAATCGCAGCTGAGGCATAGCCAATTCGTAGCTAATTTGGGGTTTGAATTTCGGTGGAGAAGATGAACAGTAGATGGAGGCTTTGACTGCAGCGTGTGGATGCGTGTCGCGACGTTAATGGACGGTCAACAAAACCTGTGTTCTCTCGCTTCATCTCATTGGCTGACGGCGCAGCAAGGGCCCCATCTAGATTTTCGTTTTGACTGGCCCACTGGTTCTTTTGTTTGTATATATATTTTTCCATGCATTATTGATCAGTGCATTTTGATGCACATTCCTCTACGTTTGTACTTATACATTTTCATGGTTTGGTTTGTTTATTTCTCTATTTTATTATGTTTTTATATTTTAATTTATTTTTATAGTTATTTGATTTTCGTATTTAATTTTCAGCATTAACAGCCTGCGCGAATAAATTCATAACTGGAGCTTGGAGTATCGGATTAAAGCGTTCTACCAGTCGTTGGAAAGCTAAGAAAAAGATCTACGACTTTTGTTCAGAAATCAGAAGCAAATTCGGACTCCAACAAGGCCAGAAAACTCGTACAAGCTGCTGCATTATATTTAGTTAAATTTTGGGTCAATTAGTTTTGGGCCTGGGTCGTATTTTTGACCCAGTTGGATTGTAAAACGGGTCGTACACTTTCCCCTTAGGGTAGCAGCTGAGTTACTGGACAATCTATCTTCCATTCACGAATTTTAGAGAGCTTTTCACGATTTGCTATGGAGAACTAAACCATCCGGGCGGATTTACTGTATTCAGGTTCAATGCTTTGAGATTGTTATAACTACAATTAGAATTCTATTCCTTTCAATAATATTATATGATCATTGTTTGCTTAATTCGATTTTCTTATAATATTGTTGATTAAATTTGGATTGATACATGTTCTTGAATTTTGATCGCAATTTGACTCTGCTTACCCGTTGAATTGCGATATCTTTAACCGTATGCTTAATCCGGCAATAGGGATATATATCTTACGATGTCGATCACGCTTGTTGAATGATATTGTGTTCAAATAGGATAGAGATCGTAGTTGTATCAATCGATGATAAGTAGAACCCGAAGCAGTGAATTCGTTTGCATTTTAATCATTTTTTTCAAAACAGCTTATTTCAGAATCACTTATTTTAAGCGCTTCTTTTTCTGTAATTCGACCACCAAACCAACCCCCCCCCCCAATTTCTACTTTGCTTTTAGTTAATAGAATCAAGAATCCTTGCGATACGACTCGAGCCATTGTCGCTATACTACGTTTTTGAAAACTACTCGTTTTGACCCGCGAGCAACAGCGGATCAAATTGGCGCCGTTGCCGGAGATTCTTGTGAATATTAACTGAATTTAGAGTCTTAGATTTAGTGTTTGTGCGTTTAGGCCGTAGTTTCCCCACGGTTTTGGTCAGTCCGCGTTTAGAGTCGAAAAAAAAAATCAGTTTTTGCAAAAAATTGTATTCGATTGTAAACTGTTTTTGCCTACTGGAAGTAGAAAAATCGTGCGATCAATACTCTCTTACTCTAAAAGAGTAAGAGAATTCGACCTCAAAATCGCCAAATTCATCGTTTTTCTATTTTTAATGATTTATTTTCTGTTTTCATAGAGTCGAAAAATTCCGAAAAAAATATCAAAATTTTATTTTTACGTCATTAGATTATTTTTGGTGTCAGTTTATTTTTTTGAATTATTTTTAATCGATTTGCTTCATTGTGTTGTTTTAGGGACATAGTTGGCATTTTCACGATTGTTGCTGCATTGCTGTGCACTAGTCCTGGCTACTAGGTCTTCCTGTCCTGAACTTGTTGCTTTTGATCCTGAGGTAGAGAGAACCGTGCACACACTTCGTAGAGCAGGCCAGGCTAGCAATAGTTCACCTTCACCGACCATAGCTGAGTCTGATTCTGAGTCTGACTATTTGCATAATTTGTTTGATTCTGAATTTGCTTTTGAAATGGCTGAAAATACAACTCTAAGGCAACTTGCAGCCCCTGATGTTAATTATAATGGCTTGTGTATTGAATATGATGCTGTTGCTGTTCCTTTTGAATTAAAATCGGGTTTAATACACTTGTTGCCAAAGTTTAATGGTCTTGCAGGTGAGGATCCACACAAACATTTGAAGGAATTCCAGGTGGTGTGCTCTACACCATTGAAGCCTGAAGGGATCACTGAAGATCATATCAAACTTCGTGCTTTTCCTTTTTCTTTGCAGGGTGCAGCGAAGGACTGGATATATGATCTCGAACCGAATTCAATCACAAGCTGGAATGCTCTAAAGAGAGTGTTTTTGGAGCGATATTTTCCTGCATCTAGAGCTGCTTCAATCCGAAAAGAGATTTGTGGTATTAGACAAGATAACGAGTCATTGGCTGAGTACTGGGATAGGTTCAAGAAGTTAGTTTCAAGCTGTCCTCAACATCAGATTACCGAACAACTTCTCGTTCAGTACTTTTACGAGGGGTTGTTACCTATGGATAGAAACATTCTTGATGCTGCTAGTGGTGGAGCACTTGTTGACAAAACTCCAGCTGCTGCCAGAGCCCTCATTGAAAATATGTCCTTAAATTCCCAGCAGTTTACCACTCGAACCAATTCTGTCCAGACCAAGGGTGTACATCAAATTCAAGGTTCCTCGAACAGAGCTTTAGAAACCAGACTTGATGAGCTGACCGCTTTAGTTAAACAACTTGCAGTAGCGAAACCTCAAACAACAACTGTATGTGGCATTTGTACAGCTCATGATCACCCCACTGATACTTGTCCTCTTCTGAAAGATGATACTGTTACCGAGCTGCCTCAAGCTTATGCAGCCAACCTTTACAACCAGAACAGGTACAACAACACCCCTGACTTGTCTACCAACAAATATCACCCCAATTGGAGGAATCATCCCAACCTCCGATATGGAAATCAGCAGCCTTCCCAACAACAGCTCACCGTTCCATTACCCCAGCCACATCACACCCCTCCAGCTACTACTTCCGGACCATCCTTGGAAGATCTTGTTAAGCAAATGGCCGTGAACAACCTTCAGTTTCAACAAAGAACCGACACTAGCATTCAGACCTTGACCACACAGATGGGACAACTTGCTACTCAAATAAATAATATGCAAGCTCAAGGTTCGAACCAACTTCCAGCACAAACTGTTGTCAATCCGAATGGTAATGCTAATGTGAGCGCTATTTCTTTGCGATCCGGAAAAGTTACAAAAACAGCCCCTGAAAAGAATAAAAAATTCATTGAGGTAACTTCTGAACTTTCTCCATCTGAACCTTCTCCAGCTGAGCTTTCTTCTCCTTCTTCTGTTGTGGTCGGAACTGAAAAAAATAAAGAGAAGGAGTATGTGCCACCAGTTCCTTTCCCACATAGAGTTCTGAAAAATAAAAGAATTGAGGAGGGAGACAAAGAAAAAGAAATTCTGGATATGTTTAGGAAAGTACCGGTAAACATTCCGCTTCTTGATGTGATTAAGCAAGTTCCAAGGTATGCAAAGTTTCTGAAGGATTTGTGTACAAACAAGAGAAAAGTAAAAGGAAGTGACAGAGTCAACTTGGGAAGAAGCATCTCTGCTTTCATTCAGCCCGAACACAGTGTTTCGGCCATCTCTCAGGTCTTGCCACAAAAGTGCAAAGACCCGGGAACTTTTACTATTCCTTGTACCATCGGGGATAAGAATTTTGATAATTGTTTGCTTGATTTAGGAGCGGGCATTAATGTTATGCCTACTTCTATTTATAATAACCTTTGCCTTGGTCCCATGCAGCATACAGGTTTAATCGTTCAACTAGCGAACAGGAGCAATGCACGTCCCACCGGCATAGTGGAAGACGTCCTCGTTCAAGTTAACGATTTAATTTTTCCTGCAGATTTTTACATTCTGGACATGGAAGGAGAAACTAAGTCAAGCAGAGCTCCCATCATCTTAGGCAGGCCATTCATGAAAACGGCGAAGACAAAAGTTGATGTTGATGATGGAACCATGTCCATGGAATTTGGTGACATCGTCGCAAAATTTAATATCTTCGATGCCATGAAACACCCTGTGGAGGAGCATTCGGTTTTTAACATTGAGTTGATTTCTGAACTAGTTGATGAGAGTTATTCTGAATTATTTGCACTTGATTTTCCATCTCTCTCTGATTTTGATGATGATTATTCATGTCCTGACTGCACTGACACTAACGTTTGTGTTCTTTGTGCTGAGATTGATGCTTCTTTGCAGCCTGATACATTTCCTACAGGTGAAGTTGTTACCGATGAGGTTGTTTTTACCGTCGATGCTCTTGACATCCCGGCTACCCCAAGCCTTCCATCCATCATTCAGCCCCCGTCCTTAGAGCTAAAAGAGCTCCCTGGGAACCTGAAATATGCTTACTTGGAGCATAACGAAAAACTTCCTGTTATTATCTCTTCTAACCTTGATTTCAATCAAGAGGACAGACTTTTGCAGGTATTGAAGAAGCACAAGAAAGCAATCGGGTGGACATTAGCCAACCTTCCAGGAATTAGTCCTTCGATGTGCATGCACAGGATTTTACTTGAGGATGGAGCGAAAACAGTAAGGCAGCCCCAAAGGAGGCTTAATCCTTTGATTCTTGATGTTGTAAAGAAAGAGGTAACCAAACTCTTGCAAGCAGGTATCATTTATCCTATCTCTGACAGTAATTGGGTAAGTCCAGTGCAGGTTGTACCTAAGAAATCTGGACTCACAGTGGTAAAAAATGAAAAGAATGAACTTGTTCCCACTAGAGTCCAGAACAGCTGGAGAGTTTGTATTGATTACAGGAGACTGAACCAGGCTACTAGAAAGGATCACTTTCCTTTCCCGTTCATTGACCAGATGCTTGAACGGCTAGCTGGTAAATCACATTATTGTTTTCTTGATGGTTTTTCAGGTTACTTTCAGATTCATATTGCACCTGAAGATCCAGAAAAGACCATTTTCACGTGCCCATTCGGTACATTTGCTTACAGGAAGATGCCTTTTGGTCTTTGCAATGCTCCTGGCACCTTCCAACGATGCATGATGAGTATTTTCTCTGATTTTATTGAAAATTGCATGGAAGTGTTTATGGATGACTTTACTGTCTATGGTTCTTCTTTTGATGCATGCTTGAACAGTTTAAGCTTGATTTTAGAAAGATGCATCGAGACTAACCTTGTGTTGAATTATGAAAAGTGTCATTTTATGGTTGAGCAGGGAATTGTTCTTGGTCACATTATTTCTGAAAAAGGAATTTCTGTTGACCCTGCTAAGATTGATGTGATTTCTACACTGCCTTACCCTTCTTGCGTTCGCGAGATTCGTTCTTTTCTTGGTCATGCAGGTTTTTACAGGCGTTTCATCAAGGATTTCAGCAAGATAGCTCTTCCGCTGTCGAACTTGTTGAAGAATGACGTCACTTTTGATTTTGATGACAAATGCAAACAAGCGTTTGACTTCTTGAAGAAAGCATTGACCTCCGCTCCCATCATTCAGCCCCCTGACTGGACACTTCCTTTTGAGCTTATGTGTGATGCTTCGAATTATGCTGTTGGGGCTGTCCTTGCACAAAGGGTTGACAAGGCTGCCCATGTTATTTACTATGCTTCTAGGACTTTAGATTCTGCACAGTCTAATTACACTACCACTGAAAAAGAACTGCTAGCTATTGTTTTTGCTCTTGACAAATTCAGATCTTATTTGCTAGGTTCCAAGGTTGTTGTTTTTACTGACCATGCAGCTTTAAAGTACTTGCTGAAGAAGCCGGATGCAAAACCGAGATTGATTCGGTGGATGTTGCTGCTCCAAGAGTTTAATATTGAGATTAAAGACAAAAGTGGAGCTGAGAACTTAGTGGCTGACCACTTGAGCAGGATAGAGAGAGATGAAGATCCTTTTCCTATTAAGGATGATTTTCCTGATGAGCAGTTGTTTCTTTTGCATGGGATTACACCTTGGTTTGCTGACATTGTTAATTTTCTTGTTGCTGGTGTTTTTCCTACAGGTGCATCTAGATCACAGGTTCACAAACTCAAAAGTGATGCCAAATATTATGTTTGGGATGATCCATATCTATGGAAGTTTGGTAGTGATCAGGTAATCAGGAGATGTGTCCCCGACAATGAGATTGAATCTATTTTAAAATTTTCTCATGCATCTCAAGTCGGCGGACATTTCGGTCCTCAAAGGACTGCGAGAAAAGTCCTTGATTCAGGCTTCTATTGGCCAACTATTTTTAAGGATGCTTTTGAGATTTATCGCACTTGTAAAGAGTGCCAGATAGCAGGCATAAACATCACTCGCAAGAGTGAAATGCCTCAGCAGCCTATGCTTTTCTGTGAGGTATTTGATGTATGGGGAATTGATTTCATGGGTCCTTTTCCTGTATCATTTGGTTTCCTTTACATTTTACTTGCTGTTGATTATGTTTCAAAGTGGGTGGAAGCTATCCCCACTAGGACTAATGATTCTCGAGTTGTTGCAGAGTTTTTCAGGTCTAATATCTTTTGCAGGTTTGGAATACCGCGAGCTATCATAAGTGACCAAGGCACTCATTTCTGTAACCGTACCATGGAAGCTTTGCTTCGAAAGTATGGAGTTGTTCACAGAGTATCTACTGCATATCACCCACAGACTAATGGGCAAGCTGAGATCTCAAACAGGGAGATCAAACAGGTTTTAGAGAAAATGGTGCAACCAAACAGGAAAGACTGGAGCCGTCGTCTAGAAGACGCACTTTGGGCTCAAAGGACAGCTTTCAAGACACCCATTGGGATGTCTCCTTATCGACTTGTTTTTGGTAAGGCATGTCATCTTCCTGTTGAGATAGAACACCGTGCCTTTTGGGCGGTGAAAAGTTGTAATTTGGAGATGCAACAAGCAGGTATTGAAAGAAAACTCCAATTGCAACAGTTGGAAGAGCTTAGATTAGAGGCTTATGAGAGCTCTAGGATTTATAAAGAAAAAACTAAGCACTTCCATGATAAAATGATTTCTAGGAAGGAATTTTCTGTGGGCCAACAGGTTTTACTGTTTAACTCCCGCATTAAGCTTATGGCTGGGAAACTTCGATCCAAATGGATTGGCCCCTTTGTTGTTACTAATGTTTTCCCTCATGGTGCAGTAGAAATAAAAAGTGCAGGTACTGACAAAGTCTTCAAGGTTAACGGGCAGCGGCTGAAGTTATTCCATGAAAGTCCGGTGCCTGAAGATGTCAGCATAGAGGAGCTTTCTTTGGAAGCACCTGACTACACTGCAACTTGATCAGGGAGTCCTTCTTTCCTTCTCTCTACTTTATTAGTAACGTCCTTTCATTGAAAGCAATGCTTAGTTTAAGTGTGGGGGAGGGAATCGTGTATTTTATTTGTTTTTGTTTGTTAGTATTTTGTTTAATTTCAATAAAAAAATAAAAAAAATGCATCTTCTTGAAAGTTTTGGGCTACAGACTGATCTGAGTCGAGTTTGCGGAGACTTGGGAAAAATTCACAAGATCGGTATCGTTCTAACACCGTAAGTCTCCTGCATATGGAAATTGATTTGAATTTGTTATTATGTTTTAGCCTTAATTTCTCATTCTCTGACAGCTCTTGAGTAGTTTATTTCAGCAGTCGGCACCATCTCTCACACACTTTACGCAGGGAAGCCGATGAATATAAGTGAATGTTCCGAAAAGAAAAAAAAAAGAGAAAAGAAAAAGAGAATACACCTTCTAAGTTTGGCGACTCTCACCCTGTCACTTAACCCAACGGTTGTGTAATCTTCAAAAAAAAAAGTTTTCAAAACTCTTTGTTAGTTGGTTCAGCGGTTTCTGGTGCTGAACTTGGTAGGGAGGATTACGGTCCGATCCCCCGCAACTACATCTGAGTAACCAAGGGTTATGCCACGCAAGTACCGGAACCCCGTGCAAAAGGATCAGAGTCACTAACCGGTCGTCCTGCTATAAGTGTGTGGAGATAACGGGCTTAATGTGATTGCGCCTGAATGAAAAAGAGCAAAAAGGATGAGTAAGTTAGGCTATGGTATAATAATATGATTTGAATTGTTTTGTGTATTTAGGAGCCTTATGTCTGCATATCTGTGGTTAGTGTTCTTACGATGTCCTTAGTGTGCAAGATTAGTACCTGTCAATGTAAACTTACCCGAAGAAGATTTGTAGCCTAGGATGAGTAACTGTTGATGTATTTCTGCTTTCTTTGTTTTGTTTTTCATTTTGCTCGGAGTGCAAAAGTTCAAGTGTGGGGGAATTTGATCAGTGCATTTTGATGCACATTCCTCTACGTTTGTACTTATACATTTCCATGGTTTGGTTTGTTTATTTCTCTATTTTATTATGTTTTTATATTTTAATTTATTTTTATAGTTATTTGATTTTCGTATTTAATTTTCAGCATTAACAGCCTGCGCGAATAAATTCATAACTGGAGCTTGGAGTATCGGATTGAAGCGTTCTACCAGTCGTTGGAAAGCTAAGAAAAAGATCTACGACTTTTGTTCAGAAATCAGAAGCAAATTCGGACTCCAACAAGGCCAGAAAACTCGTACAAGCTGCTGCATTAATTTTAGTTAAATTTTGGGTCAATTAGTTTTGGGCCTGGGTCGTATTTTTGACCCAGTTGGATTGTAAAACGGGTCGTACACTTTCCCCTTAGGGTAGCAGCCGAGTTACTGGACAATCTATCTTCCATTCACGAATTTTAGAGAGCTTTTCACGATTTGCTATGGAGAACTAAACCATCCGGGCGGATTTACTGTATTCAGGTTCAATGCTTTGAGATTGTTATAACTACAATTAGAATTCTATTCCTTTCAATAATATTATATGATCATTGTTTGCTTAATTCGATTTTCTTATAATATTGTTGATTAAATTTGGATTGATACATGTTCTTGAATTTTGATCGCAATTCGACTCTGCTTAACCGTTGAATTGCGATATCTTTAACCGTATGCTTAATCCGGCAATAGGGATATATATCTTACGATGTCGATCACGCTTGTTGAATGATATTGTGTTCAAATAGGATAGAGATCGTAGTTGTATCAATCGATGATAAGTAGAACCCGAAGCAGTGAATTCGTTTGCATTTTAATCATTTTTTTCAAAACAGCTTATTTCAGAATCACTTATTTTAAGCGCTTCTTTTTCTGTAATTCGACCACCAAACCAACCCCCCCCCCAATTTCGACTTTGCTTTTAGTTAATAGAATCAAGAATCCTTGCGATACGACTCGAGCCATTGTCGCTATACTACGTTTTTGAAAACTACTCGTTTTGACCCGCGAGCGACAGCGGATCAATTATATTTACAACTAACATGACACAGCAAGAGTGGTAACAGCGGATTGAGTGTGACTTTGAAGTGCCGGGTTCGAATCCTGGCCACAACGAGTATTTTTTGGTGTATTAACACTCTTAGATCCAGCGCCTGCTTCCCCACACATCTACCATGCGCCCTCAATGCTCAGCCATAGGATCTCCTATCATCCGGATCTAACGCACACAAGGGGGAGGGTTTGCCATGGATCATCATATGGCACACACACAAGATTACAACCAGGTTTACCTATATAATTATTTTATTTATTCTATCATTTGTTTATTTAAGTAAAATTAGGTGATTATATTCAATTAGTTTAATTCAATTATCTCGACTATTCGATTTAATTGTTTTAATTAATTTAATTGTAAAAAACGTAAAAACCCTATATACATATATTAAAATACTAGGGTTTGCCCCATCCCATTGGCTAAGGTTTTAGGATTCAATTTATTATTCGTTCCGACTAAATCTATTGGTCACGATGGTTAATAATCGATTAATTTAATTAATCAAATCCTATAAACTAAAATACACATTATTTTGCTAAATGGTTGTAACCATCTTATTGGTTATGATGATTAGCATACTTCCCCTTATCAATTCGTTATTATTTGTAATCGAAACTATCGGTTATGAGGGGTAACGATAAATTAATAATTAAAATACATCAATTTGCTAAAAGTGATAATCGAATCAATCGATTAGAATTGCCAGCAATCCTTTACTAATCTGTTAACTATGGCGATCGAATCTATTGATCGTTGCGGTTAATAGTGCCATATTAAATCAGGGTTGTACGCCCAAACACTCAAAGAACACTAAACCACGATACTACGGATTTTCATCCCTTCAAACACTGCGATGTTCAAACTACGATAAGGTAATTCAAAATACCTTCGAACTTCGCATTTCAAAACAATTTCAAAAACAACTTCAAACCATTCAAATCTAATTCTAAGGCGTACAATCCTGTGCCCGAACTACGTTGACTCTGATTCTCCATAAGGAGATACGTAGGCACTTGGATAACCAAGGCGAGTCCCCTTCCTCCAAATCTTAATCATGTCTTTAACCCTATTAACTGTTTGTCACCTTTCTTTATAAACCTTGCCATAAACTTTCATCTTTACAATGTTAGCCTTTAGGAAAGGGTTGAGGGTGCCTAACACCTTCCCTCGACCTGAATATAGTATCTTACCCCGATCTCTTAATTGCATAGGTTTCCTATTCGCCTTGGTAGAATAGGTGGCGACTCTAAAACTATAATTTTTAGGGCAGGTTGCTACAGCTAGCTGTAGCAACCTGCCTAAAAATTAACTTAGAGAGTCGCCACCTATTCTGAAGGGCGAATAGGAAACCCTACGCAGTTTAGAAATCAGGGTAAGATACTATATTCAGGTCGAGGGAAGGTGTTAGGCACCCTCAACCCTTTCCTAAAGGCTAACATTGCAAAGATGAAGGTTTATGACTAACATAAAGAAAGATGACAGACAGTCAATAGGGTTAAGGCAAATAATTGAACATGATTAGAATATGGAGGAAGGGGACTCGCCTTGTTGCCAAGTGCCTACGTATCTCCTTATGGAGAATCAGAGTCAACGTAGTTCGGGGAAGGTTGTACGCCCTTAGGATTTGATATGAATGTGTTACGGTATTTTGAATTACCGTTTCGCAGTTTTGAAAAGGTATTTTGAATTACCTTTGTAGTTTTGCAGTATTGAAGAGATGAAAATCTGTGGTTTGTGGTTTGATGTGTTCTAAGTGTTTATTGTTGTCAATATAATGGCCCAGGAAAATAAAATATGAAACAATAATTAATTGGGAAAGAAGATAAACTCAGTCAACATGTGGGACCACTCTGTTTTGCGCGTAACCAATGAATGAGGGAGAGAGAACCTGAATTAGTTGACCGTCGTATCATGTACCTCCACGTGCGGTCAGAAGGAGAGAGAGGAATGAAGACTTTTGACCTACCAACCACCTCGTCACGCGTGGATTTAAATTGCTGTTCATCATCTTCTCCAAAATATCCTGCGGAAACTGCTGCGAGTTTACTTGCGATATTACCTGCGGAATTGACCATATTCGAAGGATGCAAATCTGTCATCGTGAAACTCCGCCTATTCTCGTTAAATAGAATCATAAGGCACCCAGATCTACTAAATCATGTCTTCCGAACTCAATGGTGGTGGCGGTTTGCACGGATACGGCCCAGAACACATAAAACGAAGCTTCACTTCTTTGAAGCCCTAACAATGGCAAATGTTAATATAGGGCCCCAAGCTTCCATGTTATGCACCAATCCTGTTCTAGTACATGTTAGGAACTCAAAGGATTTGTTAGATCAGATTGAAACACACTGAATAATGAGATACGAATTCAACAAAATTGCATGAATATGTGAATCATAGAACACGAATTATTGGCATGGTTACGTGCTGTAATTTATTCAAGCTTACTCTATAACACCTTGTGAGTTGAATGGACTCAGAATTTGATCTGTGGAATGGCTGCATACAAGAATCCGAGTTGCCCTAATTCTTTGGAACTTTATGACCTTGAGAACCCTAATCCTTAGCCTATTTTTCGTCCCCCCTTCCCCTATGAATACTTTAGAATATATATCTTCAACTTAGGGCAAGAGATGGGCTTGGATCATATGTTATGGGAGAGATATAATTTTATTGAAAATTTATATTATTTTCTTTCTATTTTTTTGAATAATATATGATGCAAGAATGCCCCTGATGAATGATGCATGCAAACACAAAGATATAGCAACAAACCAAACAAAACAAAAAACAAATCAAACAAGACAAAAATGCAAATCAGATCATAATATTTCAAGAAATCCAGGTTCATAGGTTCGACGTAGCGGCTCTTGGGAGCCAACCTTTTTATAGGGGGGTTCTAGAAGGTCTCATGGGGTCGTTCGTAGCCTCCGAGACTTTCTTGTCTCTTTGGATTTTAGAACAACTCATTTTATCCATGAGGTTCGAATTTTTGGGGTAGGTTCCCGGAGAGATCAGCCAAGTATCCAGTCCTGCCCTTAACAAAGTCAAGCCTCGTTTTGGACATTTCCGAATACCTAACCCACTCCGAGTGGAGTTATCAATGAGACTCGTAGGCAATTCATACTCCCCTATTGATCTCAAAGTTAACTCCCACACTTAGGGTTTTAACATTACATAATATGTCAGCAGTGCATAAAAATATGACAATTAGGCAATTAAATATAAATATATTAACATAAACAATTAAATATAAATGTATTATAAACAATTAAATATTTTTTAGATAAAAAACAAATAAAATTTTTTTAAAAAAAATAATAAAAAAAAATTGCAAACCCTAAAAAAGGCGAATTAGCCAAACCCTAAAAAGTTGTCAAACCTAAACCCTGCCAAAACCTAAAACCTATAGGAGCATAGTATTCACCATTTAAGTTATCCCCAGCAGAGTCGCCAGCTGTAGCAACCTGCCTAAAAATTATAACTTAGAGAGTCGCCACCTATTCTGAAGGGCGAATAGGAAACCCTACGCAGTATAGAGATCGGGGTAAGATACTATATTCAGGTCGAGGGAAGGTGTTAGGCACCCTCAACCCTTTCCTAAGGTTTTATGTTCACAGTAAAGGTTAATGGCTAATTATTAAGGTTTATAGCTAAGGAAGTGAGAAGGGAGAAAATTGAGATTTTTAGGGGGGAGACTCGCCTTGTTGCCAAGTGCCTACGTATCTCCTTAGGGAGAATCAGAGTCAACGTAGTTCGGGCACAGGGTTGTACGCCTTAGAATTGAATTGAATGTATTTGAATTTGTTTTGAAGTTGTTTTGAAATGCGAATGTTCGAAGGTATTTTGAGTTACCTTATCGTAGTTGTGAACATCGCTGTGTTGAAACACCGTAGTATCGTGGTTTAGTGTATTTTGAGTGTTTTGGGATTTGGGCGTACAACCCTGGTTTTAATTTGTACTATTAATCGCGATGATCAATAGGTTTGATCACCATAATTAACAGATTAATAAAAGCATTGCTAATTATTCTAATCGATTGATTCGATTATCACTGTTAGCAAATTGATGTGTTTTAATAATTAATTATTGATTTTATCGTTATCCCTCATAATCGATAGATTCGATTACAAATAATAACGAGTTTTAAAAGGTATGCTAATCATCGTAACCAATAGATTTGGTTAAAACCATTTAGCAAAATAAATGTTATTTTAATTATATTTGATTTGAATTTGAATTAATTAAACAATTGATTATTACCCACCGCGATCAATTAATTTAATCGAAGCGAATAAAATTCTAAATTATTTGGCTAAAGCCTACGTTGGCTAAAGCCTACGTTGGCTAGAAAACCCTAATCCTAATGTAATTATATTAATCTTAATAGAAGTAAATTAGTCTAATTAAACAAAAATTACTTCATATGAAATCTAAGTAGAAAAGAATACAATACAAGAATATATAAAAGAAAATAATATAAAAAACCTGGACAGCAATCCTATGTGTAGACTCCATGAGTGCCCACCATGGGCCTGCATCTTCGTGCACGTTAGATCTGGATCTGGCATGATCCTGTGGCTCCAGCGTGAGGTCGCACCATAGCCTTCTTTAAGCGATGCACGTGAGATTAAGAAACAGAACAATTTCAAAAGAATATGTTGGAGCAGGCGCTCCACCAATTGCCAAGGTGTTGCACTAACCATCTGAACCATATGCCTTTGTTGTAAATCCAGCAGCTGCATGGCATCATATATGAAACAAAATATATATGAAAGAGAAATCAAATCACATGCCCTTCATCCCCAGAACCGTGTTTTCACCAGTGATTTCCTTTAACCCAGAAAGTTTCGATCTCACTCTCTTCTTTCCATACCAACACAATCATATGAAACCAGATCAAATAATCAAAACACACAGAGCCAAATAAGAGAGGCGATGTTGGGACGGTGACGATGGGGTTGGCTGTCTTGCGGTTCTTCAAATCCCGATTTGGGAGGTGTCGCGGCTGAGTGTGATGGGCGACGGTATGGATCCGGCGGTGCTGTTGGCTGCGTGCGGTGGCTGACCGGAGATGTGAAACGGTCGGAGCTGACTCGTGAAGAGAGGGGCTGCGACGGTGGTTGCTCGATGGTGAGGTGGTTGATGTTTGTAGGTGCGGTTGAATCGACGGTGGACAGCGGTGTCGGAGGTCGATGTCGCCGGAATCTGACACTGCGTCGTGAGCATGGTCGTAAACAGAGGGAGATGGATTCGCGGAGGATGTCGCAAATCCATAGGTTGCGTGTTGTTTTGTTTCGTTTGTCGACTTCGTTTTCTGCACGTAAACTACGCACGCCGAATGTTTGTGAAAATGTTTCAGCTTTTGGTTTGGTCACTATTGAATGAAGTAATGAAGTCTGTGATTGTCATGTATGAAAATTTAAAACTTTTGCTGGGTGTAGCTTGCAGGTACAGGTTGCTGTAATTTAAATGAATAGATGGTGCTTGGTTATGATATTATTTCTAGAGGAAATTTACACATGGAAGCAAAAAAGAAGGTTTGACTAAGAGAAAAAATATGTACAATAGTGTGAACATGTATGTAAGAAGGTGAGTGAAAATTGTTTACTGTAACAGAGAAAGTTTTTCTTTTTGGGAATCGATAGAAGGTTTTTTATGAAAATTAGGAGAGAAAGTTAGTGAATGGGATCGGCCCCCTGAAATAGGGTTGTTAGTTGTGTATTTATAATAAAAAAATTAGGGTAAGAAGCGGGCTTGGACCTATTATATTTTCCCTATTTTAAATCAAACTATAAATCTAATAAATCTACAAATAAATAAAATTATAAACTAATATTAATATAAGCTTAAAAAATAAAAAATAAAAATATAAAGAACTATATTTTTTTTGACTTTTCTGAATGAATAAATAAATAAATAAAAAGAGATTAGAAACATTATATAAAAATAAAAGAAGAAAAGTTAGAAGTGGGATTCGAATCCGGGACCTCTCGATCGCGCGCTCTTATCCTTAAATTCTTACCGACTGCACCATATCAATTATTCGAATAAAACGACATAGGCAATTATAAGAGGGAAAATTTTGGGGTATGACAGTTGGCGACTTCACTGTTCTGGGTAGTCTTTTCTAAGATGTTTACCAACCTTTCTAGGTAGTATTTTCTAAGACATTTACCAACCTTTCTAGGTAGTCTTTTCTAAGATGTTTACCAACCTTTCTAGGCAGTCTTTTCTAAGACGCTTACCAACCTCTCTAGGTAGTCTTATCTAAGACGTTTATCATCCTTTTTAGGAACCTCTCTAAGTAGTCTTTTTTAATACATTCCTCATCCTTTCTAGGAGCCTTTCTAGGTAGTCTTTTTTAAGACATTCCTCATCCTTTCTAGGAGCCTTTCTAGGTAGTCTTCTCGAAGACATATCTCTACCTTTTTAGGTAATCTTCTTTAACATATTTATCCAATCTTTTCTAATACATTTATTGCCCTTTCAAGAAGTTTTTATCCAGTCTTCTCTAAGACAATTCTTCCCGAGCTTTGTCCAAAGCCTAATCTCCTTTACATCAGTCAATGATCTACCCTATCCAGGAACCTCTTCAGGTAGTCTTCAATAAGACATTACTTCACTTTGATGAACCTCTCCTTAAGACACAATCAAATGACTCAGTCTAAAAAGCATCTACTTTAGACAACACTCTGTCAACACCTAGATGGCATCTTTAAGCCCATCTCAGACAACTTCCTGTCAACATCCTGAGGGCATTCGTAAGCTCATCTCAATAAAAAGTCTCTGCATCAGCAAGGGCAAATTTCTTGGTATTCTAGTGTTCAATCCTCTTCCACCTTCATATTCCGACTGGCACACAAGCCAATCTACATCCTCAGGTTTAAGAAAATTGAACAGGGGCAGCTGTCATACCCCAAAATTTGCCCACTATATTTCAAGAAAGTTGGGCTCAGATAGTCTCCACAGGCTCATGCAAGCTCTGACTGAAAGCATGATCACTCTCCTCCTAGACAATAGGTCCCTAACTAGGGTTTGGTTCCTTTTCAAGGAAACAAGATTTCTGACACCTCAAGTGGACTTCATGGCTTCCTATATGCTTCAAAGTATCCTCATACCAATTTTCAAACCTTGGTTCATAAGATTGCTCATTCAACTGCTCAAAAGGTCCACAGTCGACTAGTTTGACCTAAAAGTAGGTTATGGTCAAATCACAGTCAAAATCCTTGATTTTTGGTCAACATCAATACTTTTAAGTTATATTCATAATTTGATCAAGGTTTGATCATGATTCATCAGGAAAAGCTCCAAAATCATCAAAAGGAAGAGTTTCTAAATTAGGGTTTTAAGGAGGAAAGTCAACATAACTTTGACTGGCCATATCTTCCACATGGTTCATCAGAAATTCCCCAACCAAAGGTCATTCTCAAGGAAATTCAATTATCTACAACATTTATGTTGGGCCCAAGATCAGGAAATGCTTCAGCATAAGAGATATTAGCCAAGACATTACAGGTCCTTCTAGAAGCTCGCAAAAAGCTATTTTTTGTCAGGAGCAATATCATCAAGATAAAATCTCCAAATGCAAAATATGTTCCAAAGTGGCTTTTAGAGTACATCTTGGGCTTTCCAAAAAGTCTTAGAACATCTTCATATGATAAATATTGAAGGAGTTATGACTTATTGAAGTTGGTGAAATTTCAAGAAAAACCATAAAACCCTAATTGATGAAATTGAAGGTTTTGAGTAATGGGCTTGTGACTATGGATTATGGACGTGATTACAAGCATAAAAGAGGACCATAAACTAATTCTTACCTATTTTATGATTTTTATTTCATTTATTCTTGAATTTATTTATTTAAATTCAACTTAAATCAAAGAAAATCTTAATTTAATGGGAAAAAGATTATATGATCAAATTTCCAAATGCTTTGATTAATTCCAATCCATCCCAAGGGCTGAGAACACGTGAAAAATATTGGAAAAATAGAATGAGTCAAAATTGGAAAGTTTATATGCTATTTTTCAAAACAAATTTCATCATCATCAAATGCTTGATTCAATTGATTTCTTTCCATTAATTTTGACCTAATCTCTTCTATTATATATGCTCATCAAATTCAGAAGGAGAAGGGAAGAAATTGGGCAAGAAATACTAGGGTTACACGTTCAAAAAAACTCCTCCAAACTAGGGCATAAAGTCTCTCCCTCTACGGCCAATCTGAAAGAGTCTGAAGCCTTGCTTCGCGTTCCTGAAGGTCCAAAGAATAATTCCCAGCTATTTTGGAAGCTTGCAAAGCACCAGGTTGCCCCACTCGAGTTGCACCGTTTGGCAAGGACTTTTATCATCTTCAAACTCGCATGTTACACGTTACATATCATATCCAGTCCCGTTTTCTTGTTTATAATGATGCTTAGGTCAATTTATCTTCCTCGTTTTTAAATTTTAGTGCAGGAATGAAGATCCACCATTGTTGAAGCTTGAAAGAAGTGGAGTTTCATTTGCATGGTTTTAGGCGTTTTAAATCCGAACTAATGATTCCATTGAGTTTGTGGTGTGTTTTTTAGTTGATCTGGGTTGGGATGCGTCCGTTTCTGTTTGATTTTTGCAGGTTTTGAAAAATCCTTCTCGTCGGAGAAGATGGATCTCGCCAGAGAATAAAGCTCATGACCGGACATGTGATATATATAACTCGATGCGTTTAATTGTCACGATTCGTAGATGGCCCAGTTGGTAACGCGCGCGTATTGTCTTAAGTGCAAGGGCCTGGGTTCGAACCCTACCCTTGACACTTTATTTTTTTTAACAAATGAATGTTGTGGTTTGTTCACAGATCTGGCGCGTTCATTTCATGCATGACCATGATACACCCTCGATCCTGGCCATTGATTCTCCATTGAAGATGGATCTGAAGGCTTACGCACGCGCCTACCATAGAACGTTGGAATTCCACCACACCAGATCATACACCCTGGGCTTCAACTTTTCAACCTTGGGCTTACTGTTTACACTCCACTGTTCCAGATTACAACCCTCAGGCCCATATTCTTATTTCTTCTTTTTTTTAGTTTTTACTAATCTATTTTGAATTATGTTTTTTTTTATTATTTTTAACCAAACAAAATCACAAAAAATAAAATTAATTAGGATTAGTAATTAGGATAAACAATTAGATTTAGGATTTAATTAATCTTGGTTATTAGGTTTTTTCTAACTAAATAATTTATATAATTAATTAATTAGGTAATTATTTAATTATTTTTTTAGTAAGTTTAACTTTAATTTAGATAATTAGATTAAGTTAATTAGGGTTCTAACCAACTTCAAAAGTTCAAACGATTTTGCTAACTTTCACGATTTTCTCTTCTCACCTCAAACTCCATGAATGTCGCATGTTTTTTTTGTTATTGTTTAAATATTTATTTATTCATTTATTTAAGTTCTAGAAATCGATGTATAGGATGCAAGAGTTTTTTTTTTGTAATAGCGTAGGATTTATTTTTTCTGCCTTTACTTTCCGCACTCTTATTGGTGTTTAGATGCATGGCTAATAGGATTGTATGGCAAGATAATTAATCAATCGCTAGCAAACCTAACTTCAAGATAAATAACCGAATACAACACACTTCGCACGCACTCACCTTTAGGGTTTCCCCTCTCAGTTGCCTTTCGGTAAATAATAGTCACGTCCCTCGAAGTGTAGGAATGCCTTAGCCTATGTTGCCTTCGATTTAAAATCACCATGTCCCTCCGATTTAAAGATCATAGTCCCTTCAATGTCGCCTTTCGGTATAAATGATCTTGTCCCTCGATTAATGGTGATAAGTCCCTTTGAACACTAAGGTATCCCTACATGTTGCCTTTATGACTATTCACATCTCATAGGACTTCCTACCGTCTTTATGGTATGGATAGTCTCTATGAAGATTCGACGACCCTTCGATGACCCGCACATCCAATGTATAGGACTACCTACCTTCAAATGGTATGGATAGTACTATCGCCCAAGGAAAGCTTTAATGAATAGGAAAGACCTTACGAACTAGGGTAGGAACTCTTAAGTGCTTGTTCACAATCAATCCAAATCAAATGCTTTTCACACCCCATTTTCTAACATTGTCTTTTTAGACATTCTCAAAATCAAATTGTTTTTCTAAACACACACGACACCTTTTCAAACATTTCAAACAAACAAGTGAGCTAAGCAAGTAAGAGCCCGTAGATAACTACGGATGAAAAGGGTGCTAACACCTTCCCTTTTCATAACCTACCCCCCAAACTCAATCTCTTTTCAAAGAAGGTCTTTCCTATTCTTTTATGCCTTTCCTAAATTGGATAAAATAAAAGTCGGTGGCGACTCTTGCTCACCGCAACATTGTTTGCGAAATAACATAAAAAGTCAGTTCTCCCACCGTATTACAACTCCCATCAATAATTTGATGATTCCAAAAGCTTCCTGGTACCTCAATGATGCTACATGGATCTCTATTTCACCTTGAATTGCTCTTCTCGAATCCACTTGCTCAAACTTGAAGTGAGAAAGGAGGATTATGAGTCTAGTGTTACAGATGTGTTTTAGGCATCTGGATAGCTTCCTTACACCTCAAGGTAGATGTTGATGCACTTCAATTGGCCTGACACCCTTTGAACTCTTCTACTCGACTCCTCTTGGTTAAGCTCCAAGTTGAAAGTGACTATGGTGATCCAGCTGCTATAGAGCTCCAAGGAGGGTTTGGATCACTTCCACTCAATCCCATTGAGATGTTAGAACACTTACTTTCAATGAATAAGTTCTGGTTTGAAGAATTTTTAAAAAATGAGCAAAAGAGATAATTTGAAGAAAACAAGAATTTAAGTTTCTTTGGTATGAATTGGAATGAAAGAGAGCTTTCTATTTATAGGCAAATGATTTGAGTTCATAGAAGAGTGAGATGAGCTTGGTGATGTCACTTGGAGAATAGCTTAGGCATGAAGAAAAATGAGAAATATCCTTGAAATGAAATGATGAGTTTTTTATTCCTCTTGATCCAGCCCTAGCCATTGATTCCATCTAATATTTGGACAGATTTATGATGTGTAGGAGCATTCCAATTGGTTTAGATAAGGTTCCCTTGATGAATCACCATTTTCCATAAATTCTCTTTTGTAATGATTACATAATCACATGGCCTTGAATTTTTGGATCCCTTGCAATCTTGATGCAATGATTCAAATGATTCCATCCAATCTCTTCTGATATTATTTGGACTATGATGCACAAATTAGTAGAAGCACTTGCACAAAATTGGCAAAATTCAAAGTTGGTCATGCCTTGAAATCCTATTTTGAATGCCTAACTTTGATCATACATAACTTCTTGCTAAATTTGAATTCAGAGGTGGTTCAAGACTTTTTGGATAGCTTAGATGATGTACTTCAATTCACTTGTTTTGCGTTTCCCCAAAATCATTTGGGAACTAGGTGAAAATTGGCTAAAAAATTTGAGAAAAACTAGTGTTTTAACACTCAAGTATTTTTTGCATGAACTTTGGGAGCCCATATCTCTCAAATGGTTTATTTTTTGAAGAAATTTATGTGACAAAATGGTTTATTGGATCAAAATCTTCAAATTTTATGTTGGAATTTTTCCCCAGCTTGTAATTGAAAATTGAAGTTATTTCCCCATGAAGTTTGGGCAAAAAAATGCCTAAAACAATTAGAAAAATTCTAAGTCTTTGAAATTTCCAACTTTGACTTTTGTTGACTTTTTGATATTTGATTGATTTTCTTGAATTTATTTGATCAAATGACTTTAATAATCATATGTTGATAATTTTGATCCTCAAAAGTCCATAGTTGACCAAAATTTCAAAAACTCAAAGGTGATTTCCAACAATTGACTTTTTCCAGATGAACTGTAATCTTGGAGATTTCAAATGAACCAATTTCTTCTCTTCAAATGAATGATGTGAGTGGATTATATTGTTTAATTGAATACCCTTGAATCATGTTTTGAGCCATGGAGCCATGCCCTAATCAAAAGTCAACTCTCCAGGTGAATTAGGTCAAAAACCCTAATTGTGGACCAAATGAAACTAGAAGTTGTTCAACTGGAATTGAAGTACATCTTGCATTAGATATTGATTTAGGAATCATTTGAAGATGTTTGGGCTTTTCGGATCATGATTTGAAGCTTTGTGAGTCTTACCAAATGAAAGCCCAGATTTCAGTCCTTGATAGGCTCAAAAATCCTAATCTGGTGACCTTGATGGACTTGAGGCTTGATGCCTTGAGATTGGAAATCATAGGTGGATGAATGAAACATATTGAGTCTTATGATGGTGTTAAGGATCATTTCCATCTTTGATTGATCCCTTGCCTGAACCTCTTGACTTGAAACCCTAATTTGAGTACTTGGTGAACAGGTGACTGCTCTAGGTATCTGCTTTGAGTAGATGGAGTAGTTGAAATGTGACATCTCGGGGGGGGGTCAAAAATTAGGGTATGACACCTATATTAAAGGAATAGAAATATCATGTAATAGATCACAAGGACTGTTGAGGATCATTTAATGGATGAATGAAACATCTTGAGTCTTATGATGGTGTTGAGGATCATTTCCATCTTTGATTGATCCCTTGCCTGAACCTCTGGACTTGAAACCCTAGTTTGAATAATTGGTGAACAATTGACTGCTCTGGGTATCTGCTTTGAGTAGATGGAATAGTTGAAATGTGACATCTCAGGGGGGTCAAAAATTAGGGTATGACACCTATATGAAAGGAATTGAAATATCATGTAATAGATCACAAGGACTGTTGAGATTGTCGCTTAAAGGCTATAAAAAAATTTCTTAGAAATTCAGAATTGATAAATGCTTAGCATAAATATTTCCTATTTAGAAAAGGGACATGTTTAGTCAAAATCAATGTCCCAAAAATGAACTGGAATGAAAAAACAAAGTATATTCCTTATGCATCAGAGGTCAAGAGCTTGATGTATTCCTAAACATCTATTGGCCAAATATTAGTTTTTTGTTGGTATGTTGGGCTGATATCAAAGTAATCTTTCAATGGATCATAGGAAAGATGCAAAGAAGGTTCTTATGTAGTTACAAGGGAAAGAAGGAGTACATGTATGATTTAATGTTCGTATTGTTTGGCACTTGTGAATTCAATTAAGGTTATTTTTCTGCTTAGTTTTTTATCCTTATTATGTTATATATGTTATTGTTAATATGCCATGGCAAGGATGTCTTTAAAGATACACAAAATAATCATTATTGTATCCCCTAAAGTCATTTGAATTGGGTTGATCCAGGACACATGGAAGGATTCAAGTTGATTAATAACTTGTGACCGCCATTATCCAACCATTTGAGTTCTTTAATGATAATGACTTGATGCTTTCAATGAATGGTTCACAATCATGGTATAATATTAAAACATAAAAGTTGTCATATGAGTCAAGTGGAAGACTGTTGGATTATAAAATAAATATATTATATTTGACTCATGTGAATAATGATTTGACTTTAAATGAAAGGTGACCTAATGTGATGATTATTTGGGCTTAATGATAGTTTAGCCAATGGAATTTTTATTTTGAAATTAAAAATAAAATTAAAACCCCTCTCATATTCCTTCATGATTGTTGGGAATATGCTTATTGATATTTTTGCTAAGAAAATAGGAATCAAAGGAATATACCGCATACATAAGAATATTTTTTCCCATAAAATAAAATATTAGTATCTTTATAATCAAAGATACATAAAAGAAAAAGGAAGAGAGGAGAGAAAAATTCAATAAAGAATCAAGAACCAAACAAGAATCGACATCATGGATCTGGGTACGTTTTGTTATTGTTCGATAGAAATTCATAGAGTTATGAAAGTCTTAATATTAAGATGCAAATAGAATTTAAACTAACACATATCACATTTCAATTGTGTTTGTTTTGAAGTTTTTAATTCTTCTTTACAACTAAAGGGTTAAATTTTATTAACAAGAGAATAATGATATATATATATATATACTCCCTCCGTCCCAAATTATAAGAGAAATTTATTTTTTAGATTCATTGAATAATTAATGTATCTGGTCAATATATAGACCAGATACATTAATAATTTAATGAATCAAAAAAGTGGTTTTCTCTTATAATTTGGGACAGAGGGAATATATATATATATATATATATATATATATATATATATATATATATATATATATATATATATATATATATATATATATATATATATATATATATATATATATATATATATATATATATATATATATGAAAGAAATGGAACATACAATTTATTGAATGATAGTATTCTAGAAGAGATTCATTAAATATATAAATATAGAATATAGATTATAAGAACTTATTATAACTAGATAATAACACAACTCGTTATTCAATTCTCAATCTAGATTTCATTAATTGATGTAGAAACTAAAGGGCATAAAAGATTTATTCAATGAATAATACTACTTAATTTTTCAACTTAAAAGTTTGGTTTATGTCTTCAGCAATTGCTTCAGCATCCTTTCTGACTCCAAACAAACCTTTTCTTGCAAGTCCAGCACAATACAATCCATGATCTCCCTTCCAATGTTTTGGGAAAGGATTTTTAGGAAACCCTTTTTCATTAAGAGCATATTTATAATCCTTAAAAAAAAAATCAAGTAGTTTATAAATACAAAAAGTTTGAGAAAATAAAGAATAAAATTCAAAAAAGAAAAAACAAAATTGTACCTTTAGCCATTCATTAGCTACACTTTTATAACCGGTAGCAAAAATAATTGCATCAAACTCTTTCTCCATATTGTTTTCAAATATAACATTCTTCTTCATAATTTTCTTTATACCTGCAGGAACAACCTTTATAGCTCCTTCCTTAATTTTTTCAATGGTTCCAACATCAATAACGGCAGATTTTCCAGTAGTGTTTTTTAGATACAAAGGTCCTTCTTTAGGACGATAAATCCCATATTTGGACAGATCGCCATATTTGAATTTCGCTTGAAGTGTAATGATTGTATCCACTATATAAACAGGAACATATTGCACCAAGCGCATCCCTAAACGAATCATATTTCTCGTGAAGACATGAAGCTACACAAAAAATTCATTAAACTATTAATATTATGACAACATACGTTAAACTATTATTGGACCTAAGTTGCGTGAAAAAAGTAAATAAAGAAATATCTCTACCGGATTTCGAATAACAATGGAAGTGTTAGCACCCCAGTTATGGAGATCATATGCAATCTCCATTCCTGAGTTACCACACCCAACAACCAAAACATCTTTTGATTTATATTTTGAACCAGATTTGTAGTTCTTAGAGTGTACCACCTCTCCTTCAAATTGTCCTAATCCAGAGACATTAGGAATAAAACCTTCACTATTTTCACCAGAGGCAATCACAAGAAACTTTGCGCCGTAAACTTCTAATGTACCTTCGATGGTGTTTTTTGCTTCAATAACCCATTTGTTTCTAACTTCATCATACTTAGCAGACTCAACGACACGATAATAACGAGGTCTTATGTCAAAATGATCGACATATTTATCTATGTATTGAAGAAATTGGTCTTTGGTTAGGTATGTTGGGCTAGAGGATGGATGTGGCATGAGAGGTAAAGAGCAAAACTCACTAGCTAAATGGAGGTTTAAACGATCATAAGCATTTTTTCTCCAAAGAGAAGCATTGCACTCCTCTTTTTCAAGTATGACGTGAGAAATAGAGTTTTGGCTTAGTAAAGCTGAAATTGCTAGGCCAGAAGGACCACCACCAACAATTACAACAGTGAATTCTTGCATATTGTTGTTAGTAATCTAGGATCTAGGATCTAAGTATCTTCAATGTTTTTATTCAACTAGAACTTGTAGAATTTATAAGCACGTATGGAAGGATAAGAACATGTTTTGATGTATCGGTACATGAATGTAAAAATAAAAAATTTGTTCATAATATTTTGGTTTGACCGTGTATTCAGATAATTACTATATGTTTTTTCTTTTCAAAACTTTCTATATGAAAAACGTGTATATTCATGTTTTTCTCTCTCTCAATGCAGTGTATTCTACATCTTTAAAATGGTAATTAATGTGATAAGATTACAATGTTCATTCATCTACATTTCTATACATGGTAAAATCATATTGAACATATTCAATGATTCCAGTGTTTTCAAATCTGAATTGAACCGGTTAGACCGGAAACTGAATGGTTCATTAGTTAGATTAATGAAACGGTGAATTTCTTAAATTAAAAGATTGATCTTTATATGTATATCTTTAATTCATCCAAATGATATATATTTTTTGGTGGAGTAAAAACAATCAAATTTTTTTTGAAAGAAACAAAAAAATGCTTCTCCTCCCCAACTTAAACTTTTAGAGTTGAATATATTTTGAAGTATTCATATATCTTATTTTAAAAAAATTTATAGTCATAAAATTATATTAAAAAATTTATTTTATAAATATTTTTATTTTTAATTTGTATAAATCAGAGTCATGCGGATCAACAAATAACTCATTGATCCGATCAATAATCCAGTAATCCAATGATTTGATTAAATTTATGCTGGTCAGAATTCTAAAACATCGAATTATACTGAAAATGTTTTGTGTGAAATATGTATTAAAAATACAATACTCTAAAAATAATATCAATTTTACTATTAACTTTAGTGTAATTTATCGTTTGATACGTCAGTCAAAATTACATTTTAAAATTATTTAGAAATATTCATGCATATTTTTCACTACTCGTAAATATGTTCTTTTTTTTTTTTTTCAAATTATACATATTATTCATTTTATAAATTAAAATTTGTTTACTCAAAATATTCTTTTAATTTAACTATTTAACTTAAATGAAATATACAAGTATTCATGCAATGTTCAAATTATATTGACTACTTATTGTTACTGCGAAAATTAAATTGATGGAAAATATATGTATTAAAAAAACAATACTCTAAAAATAATATCAAGTTTATTATTAATTTTAGTGTAATTTATCGTTTTTCATGTCAGTCAAAATTACATTTTAAAATTATTTAGACTGCATATTTTTCATTACTCTTAATTATGTTCTTTTTTTTCTTTTCAAATTATACATATTATTCAATTTATAAATTAAATTGATGGGAAATATATGTTGATATTATAACTGAAATAGTTTCCAGTCACACTGACCAATTGATATTGTTCGAGTAAACTTGCATTAAAATATGATATACATATTTGTAATTTTTTTTTGAATAACTAATTTTTTTTTAAAAAATTTAAAAATAACCAACATTTTAAATTAATTACACAAATAGCCACTTTTTTGCTAAAAAAGTACGTTGTCGTCAGAGGGGGTGGCGACAACACTTACCTTTCAATGGTGTCGCCAATGGGCCTGGTGAAGATGTTCAGAAAATGAGTGTTGTCGCCAACCCCCTGGCGACAACACCTCCTATATATTTTTTTCAAATTTCTTTATATAATTGTTTTTACCTATTATTCATTACTATTTTGTGCATTATATTTTTTTCTTTAATATGTTAGTTAGAAAAATAATATAAATAAATAAAACAATAACTTATATTAAAATAAAAAACAAGTAATTTATATTAAAATAAAAAAGTACAATATATTAATCATAAGAATAAAATTTCTAATGAACTAGCGCAGACCCTAATACGATCCCCACGTTAGAAAAATAATATAAATAAATAAAACAATAACTTATATTAAAATAAAAAAACAAGTAATTTATATTAAAATAAAAAAGTACAATATATTAATCATAAGAATAAAATTTCTAATGAACTAGCGCAGACCCTAGTACGATCCGCACGCAGGATGTCTAATAACTCGTTTAGACGGTTCACGAGTTGGTAGTGCTCCCCTATTCCTACGACGCCCCTTTAAATTTGGTTCCTCTTGTGTTTGGGTCGACGGTCCTTCAATGCATTCCGGGTCTACAAAATCTGTCAGCCGTCTTTGACCTCTAGAATTCTCGCTATAGGAAAGACGGGTGCCAGTGGCGTCGTCAAAGCTTTGTCTTGGCGGTACAAAATTTCTCCTGGTGAGTGCGGCCTCGAAGTTTGGTCTTTGATAGTTGGTGGTGGAATCGGGTTGGTTAAAATACAATGGTTGTGGTGGTGCGTTGAAGTTCGACGGTTGGTTGTGGTACTATGATGTTTGTTGGTCGATTGAGTTGTATTGGGGGTATTCTTCCTGTATGCCTATGTCAGGGGTAAGTGGTGGTGATCTGGAAGAGCCCGCCACATTGAGATCTTAGAAGCGTAGGTGGTGGGGTTGAGTTTGTGGTTGAGTTTGAAATTCTTGTCGTTGGCGGTATTGTTGGAATTGTTCTTGTTGTTGTTGGTAATTTATTGGTTGTTGTTGTGGGTAATATTGTTGTTGGTGATTTTGTTGGAAATTTGGTGGAGGTTGTTGTTGGAAATTTGGTGGTGGTTGTTGTCGTTGGAAATTATGTTGTTGTTGTTTTTGTTGGAAAATTTGTGGTTGTTGTTGTTGGAAATACTGTTGTTGTGCTCGTGGGTCGGCCAAATAGAAAGGGTCAGACACAAACGTTTCAGGATTTGTGACCGTTCTGTACCAGTTGACATATTCAGCCGTTGGTTTCATTTCGGTCAGCGCAACAGGAAATTGTAGGACAGTGGTGAAACGACGAGCCCATATTTTACGGAACTCTTTAGCGTATGTCTTCCAATTTTTATGCCAAGGTTCCAAACACTCAAGGGCGTCGGGGACATTTTGATGCATGCCAAATTGGAGCATCACGTGGTCACTTTGGTGCATCTCCACAGTGGTGAACCATATGATAGGTGATTTTGCTATCCAAACAGTCGCCTCTGCTGGCTCGGGTACATGGCTCAATCCCAAGTATGGGCTCCAAATAAACTGCAACGTACAAAAAAATTAATTACCAATTATAGAAAATGATTTATTTTACAAATATATTTAGATAATGAAAAGTTTTAGTGGTATTACATCTTGGGGTCGAAGTCGATCCAGGAGTTGACGGTAAAAAATTATTTTGCTTACAGGCGTTTTGAAGTAATCCAACCCAGTTGCATTAAACCTAAACACATCCAAAAATAGAAATCAATATAGTTACGATTAGTAATAGAAAAAAATACACTAAATGAAATAAGATCATTAAATTACCGTGACGTGTAAGGGAAGACGTATACATGCGGGTTTTCAGGGGCTAATACTAGCATTCTCCACCATCGCCATGCTTGTAGCAAGAATGCACATCCATAAAATGTACAACTATCACTTTTTGCATTTTTGCATAAGGAACTGTAGAGGTAAGCCAACACCGCAGAACCCCAACTATATGTCTTGATTGCATCAATGTCCTCAAGCAAAGACAAGTAAAAAAAATTACACTATTCCCCGTGCCTTCGGGAAATAGAAACTTACCAAATAATAACATAATGTACATTCTAGCTTTACGTATTTTATCTTATTCGCTAGAAAACTGATCCAACACAACTGCGTCATAACGTGCTTTAAGGGCCGATAGTTTAATACCTTGGCCCCTACCTTTTTCTTGGCCCTCACCCTTAATTAAATCTACACCTAACATTTGCTCGCATAGAGCATTGGGCTGTTGGACATTTTCAAACACTGCTTTTCCATTTGTTGAGAGACCCAATAACATGTACATATCCTCTAGCGTGACGGTACATTCACCCGTTGGAAGGTGAAAAGTATGAGTCTCAAGCCTCCAACGCTCACACAATGCTAATATAAATTTAGTATCTATTGAAGTATGTACTAAATTCATTACGTTACCGAATCCCGCACGATCAATATAAGACACAATCCAAGGGTCGGGAGCATCTATCGATTTTGTACGGGTCTGAAATCTAGTGAAATCCTATAAAAAAAATTATTGAATTGATTAAACTTAAACTTAATAAATAAATAATTGAATTGTGTAAACTTAAACTTACGTATTCGACAATGTTTGAAATTGTTCCTCGGTGTTCTTGACCCATAGTTAGAAGAGACATGTTTGCGGGAGTTACAGACTATTTGCTCTGATGAATATTGTGGGGTGATGATGAAAATGAACAAGAATGTGCACCTATTTATAACCAAGATGATACAATAGAAACATATAAATAAAATTGACAAGACTATTGCATGCAACTTTGGTTTTCGTTCACTATGCAAGTCGCCACCCCCACTGGCGACAACACTACATTTTCCATTGATGTCGGTACCACTGTCAACCTCGCATCACCGATTCATCTTCATATTAGAAATTTGAAAAACTAATTCTTTTAATGTGATGATATTTAAAAATGAAGTACAATGCTTGAAATGTTTCAAAAATGAGTTAGATGTCACGGATTAAAGATGATTTATAGATTTCAGTCTTGAAAGGGGAGCTCAGGTTTAAAATGTTCTCGCAAAATTGGAAGGTGTCATGTAAATACTGAACGAAGTACCACTTGACCAATATGAACGTGGTCTCATGTATGAGTACCAGTATGCTGTGAATTTCATTAGCTCTTGCAATTGTCGCTTGAGGTCAAACAACGCTTTAAGTTTGGGGAAGTTTGATAAGTGATTTTAACACGTATAATTACCGTTGAATTTAGTCATCTTTGCTTTATTTTGTCAAGCGTTTCATTGCTTTCTCCTTCATTTTATGCGTTGGTTGTGTGTTTTATTGTTTTTAGGCTCAGATGAATAACTCGGGACAAATCAATGCAAAACTCAGAGTTTTGGAGGAAATTTAAAAATCATGCTTTAGAGGCCTGACACGGGTGGCCGTATCATTTGACACGGACCGTGTTAGGAGGAAGGCTTGGGACAAGTTTAAAAAGATGGAAATGCAGTGGTGCAACACGGGTGGCCGTGTCACCTGACATGAGATGTGTTGCACGCCCTGGGACTAGAAAAGAAAAATAAATAGACATAGACCCGACACGGGTGCCTGTGTTGCCATTCACGACTCGTCATCGCCTGCGACGTTGATTTTAGTATTTTTATGAATTAGTTCAGTACTGGGTCTGCGATATTGTTTTTGGTATTTCCAACAGACTTAAGTGAATGTGTGTTATTTAAATGAGTTTTGAAGAAGAATTAGGGGACTTATTGGCGGAGAGAAGAATACAGGATTGAAGATTGGAGAAAATAAGTGTTGGGAGAGAAGAAGGTTTTCATGAACGGAAGCGATTCAAGATCAACTTTCATCTCAATTATTGTAATTGTCTCTATTTTACATGTTGTTTTCTTTGAACAATATGAGTAGCTAAAGTCCTCATTGCTAGCGGGTGTCCCTGATTTGATCTTGTAAACTACTTTGATTTCGAATTTCTTTAATTTAATATTTTCATATGCAATTTAAAAGTACAAGGTTTATAAAGCTTTCTTTGTCGGACAAACGAGGATTGATATATGGTTAACAATTAGTTGGACCGCTGTTGTTAGGGTTTTTGTACGATTAGACTATAGTAGATATCGCCTAGGAATAGGGATACCCTATAGTTACTGGTTAATTCTTGACTAAACAAATGCTTGAATTTATCACTAGTCTCGAAGGACATTGGGATTATGATTGAATATTCAAAGGCTTCCTGCTGAGGAATTAGGGGAAAATAACCTAAAGATCTGGTAATTAGTATTTTGAACTTGTTGAAGAAATCTGTACTCAAGGTTGTTATAGGGACAATTATACACCTCACCCTAGCATGTTCCTCATATCTGTTAAAAATCCACTTTTATATTTTGCTTTATTTTACGTATTCCTAATTACCAATATCCAAACAAAACCCCCCCAATTTAAGTTTTTGTTTAATTGAACCACGTATTAAGCTCTATACTGATATGCAGTCCTTAAGATCGACATTCGGGGAATTTTCCCTTTATTACTACAAAGGAAAAATAGTACACTTGCTATTTTACCGATCAACAACTATCATCATCTAAACTAAGTATTTTCCACAAATAACACTAAATCTCCACTTCTTTCTAGCCAACATATAACAACAGATTTTAAATGGATACTCACATTTTCCACTATACATGTCGTCTCTTTTAAACTTCCTTATAGGAGGATGGTATTTCTCGCTTCTTTCGCACAATATTATTGCGAAAGTGTTTCTTCTTGTCGTACCATTATCCAATCATCCTATTACCACATCAAAACCAAGGTTAGTTGCATTCCTACGAATTCAAGTGAGCATGATTTCACGATCATCAAACTCTTGCTTGTTATTAAAGTCACCACTGACATCTACCTCCTTTGCGCTACCCCTTCAACATTCAGAGAAACATCGACTAAAAAAACTAATTCTCTTGAGATATTATTGGGGTTCTCCATACCTATTTGTAAATAATAACATAAATAACACAAAATCACAAGACTGCTAAAAAAACAACACAGACATGTTCCCTAGATGTACCTACGGAATGTGTTCATCTTCAACACGTTTCGTAGATGTATCTCCAGATGTAATGTTATATTTTTTTTACGTATCTAGATTAAGGTCGCGGTTTATTTTTCGCCTCAGTTCTAAACTATGGCCAGATTGTAAAACCACGGTTCTTATTTAATGTATAGTATACGGTTTGGTTACCTAGGTCTTGCCACGGTTTGTTTCTGACCACCAATTAAAACTGCGGCTAAGTTTTGTACGTTTTACACCATTAATCTTGCCACAGTTTATTCTTGTGCCATGGCATAAAAATGTCATTTTAGATCAATATAAATTTCCAACAAGACCGCAGATTTTTGTAGACATTGATTAAAATCTAATTATACAAGCAAATTAAACATGAACGTCAAGAAAAAATATTCATTAAGAAATAAGTCTACATCAAGTGACGTTACCGACTAATAAGGTCGCTAAAATATAGATAAGCTACTTTTGATGACATTCTTAAACGAAACCAAATTTCTCTCTCTCTCGAGAGTCATCCCAAATTCAAAACGAAAGTTCTAAGAGCTAGATAATATAAAACACAACTATACTATTAATTAAACTCATGCATCATAATTTCTTCTTGATCATCTCCTTGTTCTTCTTCCACATCTTCACGACAAGCTTCTTCCACATCTTCATGATCACAAGCTTCTTCCATATCTTCATTACAAGCTTCTTCGTCTCCATTCTGCAAGGAATATGATTCCAAACATACTATAAGTATTTAATACAAACATGTCTTTAATAGGTAATGATAAGATAATATGTCTCAACATGATACTATAAGTATTTACACAAACATGTCTCAACAGATCCCACTCGATTTGAGAGGAGCAGAAACAATACTATAGTGCCCAAGCATGATAGTTTATTTTCATCTCTCCACCCTAGGTACTTCAGTTTTATATTACGGTTACAAGAAATTCAAACGAAGGATGAATGTAATTTCAGCCTTCATCAAAGTAACCTACTATTAATATACTTTACTCTCTACTGTAACACCCCATATTTTCCATTATTTAATTTAATTCAAATTTAAATTAATTAATTGGATTATTTGGCATTTTATTAGATTATTGGGAGAAATTATGAAATAACGGTATTGGACCAGTGCCGTGTTTAGTAAAAGGGAGGTGTTAGTTGTGAGGCCTTTACTAAAATTGGGTTTTATTTTTATAAAACAAAGAAATAAGAGAAAAGAGGACAATAGAAGCAAAAAGAGGAGAAGAGCAAGAACGTGAAGGAGTAAGAGGAAGAAGAGAATAGCATTCAAAGGCAAATTGATAAGGTAAGGGGTGACATTCCATTTAGCCTATATTATTAGTTTAGATATGATAGAACTGATTTTGTGTATTGTTCATAGCAATTGAATATTTTAGATTTTGGGATTTTTGGGGTTTTGGAAGTTTTAGAATGGTTTGAGGAAATTGATGAAATTGGATGAATGATGAACATGTTTGATGTTGAATGACTCATAAATGTGTTAGAAAGGTGTTAGGATATGTGAATTGGTGTTGTTTTGATGCTATACTCGTTTTGGTGCGGTTGGGTTTGAGTTGGGGGAAGAGGAAGAGGAAGTGCTGCAGAAAAGGGATTTTTCTGCTACAACAGTAATGTAACCGGTTACATGAGGTAGGTAACCGATTACATGGTCCATTCGTGAACAAAAAATGCATTTTTTCATGATGTAACCAGTTACATCATTTAGGCAACCGGTTACCACTGAGCGTTTTTGAAAAATAAAATTTTCTGCCAGCGATGTAACCGATTACATCATATAGGTAACCGGTTACCACTAAATAATTTTGAAAAACACCTTATTTTCTAAAATTCATAAAGTAAAATAGCAGAAACATAAACACACGTCCAAATGGACAAAGGGAAAATAACGGAAACATAAACACACGTTCAAATGGACAAAGGGAAAATAGCAGAAACATAAACATACGTCCAAATCGACAAAGGGAAAATAGCGGAAACATAAACATGATGAATGATAAAATGAAGCATAAAGAGAGAAATATAAAGAGCAATATAATAAAGTGTGAAGTTTTTGCTGCGTTAGGGTTTTTGAGAGGAACAAATGATTGAGAGCGCATGAGAGGAAGAAGAAAGTTTAGAGGAAAGATTATAGGAAAGGGCACCTCTTGTTGTTTCAATTTTTTTCCCTTTTTTTAATTTTTAAAAAAATGAGATAAGAAAATAATCACTAGAGAGAAATTCTGGCTGGATATATTCTTTTGGGTTTCGACCACAGTTTCAAATGAAAATTATAAGGCTGCGATTTTTCTTTGCGGCGTAAAATATCTACAGTCACTTAACCATGCCAATTGAGGTAAAGGCCACAGTTTCACACTCTGAATTCAATGTTTTAAAACATATTTCTACAATTTGAAAACCCTGGAAAAAGCATGTATGTGACCACAATTTCTGAGCTGTGGAAAAATTTAGCGTGGCCGTAGGCCAAAAATGTTGTAGTGATGTGAGCAATGCAACATATAAAGATGAATGTTTACCTGCAATTCCATCTTCTCTTGTTCCCTTTGATATGTTGCACCAAAAAATTGGAGTTTTAAAGTGATAAATCATATTGATGAAGTAAGGTTTTTAGGTCGTGGAGGTGAGTGTTGAAGAAGAAAACCAACAATGGGGGAGTGATCTTGCTGGTTCAAACTATATCAGATAGTGTCGTAGGTAGAATCTATGGAAAATTCTGGCGCTTAGCCATTCCGTAGATGTACCTACAGAAAAATCTTTGAACTGAATTAATTTGAAGTTTTCTCAATGTTCACTCGTTTAAAATGCTTCTGTATATGCACCTCCAGAAAAAAACCAAATTTTGTCAAAAAAATGTGCTTCCTAATATGCATCTACGATAACAGAGGACAGAATTACAATTTTTCCTGATGTCTAAGAGTTTTAAGGGGTGCATTGAATTTTTCTCAATTTATGGTCAAACTTTACATACATTCCAGGATTACGACAACTGTCGCCCGTGTAGAAAAATAATATATTTTTTCATCAATTATGCCAACATTATTTTTTCAATTCATATATTAGTCAAATTAGCATTTCTTTTAATTATTATAAAGTGTCTAATAAAAAATTAACTTTAAAATATTTTTAATTACTGTAATTTAAATTTTTAACAATAATTTATAATATAAAACATTTTGTCATATTTAATCATTTATAGTAATTATCAAATTTTAGAATTTTTAAAATAAGAAAATTTAAATATGAATTTTTAAAATTTTAAAAGATAATGATTAAAGTAATAAAAATCTGAAATTAAATTTTGAATTTCTTTTTTTTTCCAAGTATTCTAATCATATTTTCAAAATAATATAATCTTTCAAAATATGTATTAATTTAAAGGGAAATGCTAACTACTCCATCCGTCCCAAAATAAGTGTCGTATTTGATAAAATTATTTGTCTCAAAATAAGTGTCGCTTTAAGTTTCCAATGCAATTTTAATTTTTATCTTCCAATTATGTCCTCTAATTAATACTCTTAATTTATTATTCTCTCACTTTACATTTATGATCATTCAAATACACCAATAATAAACAGGGATAGTTTTGTAAAAACACTATTCTCTCTTTCATTTATCACATTTTCTTAATCTGTGTGAAATGACCAACTATGATATATATTATGGGACGGAGGGAGTAGTGTCTTTGGGGCACTTTTAAGTGATTAAAGTGGTAAGTTTTTTTAAAAATGCGTGTATTCAATGTCTTGAAAATGCATTGAAAATTAAAATATTAACTTTTATAAAGAATATTTTCTTTATTTAATATGCTTAAAGAGTGACCTGAGGGTCTTTATTAGAAAGACCCTAATTTAAAAAATAGAGTAAAACTATATGCATAATAATTTGTTAGAGACTAAAACATGACATTTTTTATAGAGAACAACAATAGAAATTGATAATTTAGAGGGACAAAAGATATATTTAACTCAAATAATTTTATATAAACTTATTTTTAAGTCTATGGATAAGCTCTTGAATGAATATAAGGAATAACATTCAACATAACAGTTTTAACATTTATCAGAGTTTGCATTTCTAGACAATTGTATTTTCAAGTTTATTTATTATAGGAAAACATACAAATTTGTTAATTAAAATTTTTTCCAAATTTTTAAATTAATTTTTGTTATTTTTATAAATACAAACTGTTGAAAATATTTGATTATTATGCAAAAATGTAATAATTAATTTGAAAAATGCTAACGAGTGCTCCAGTGGTACTTGTTAAGAGTTTAAAAAGATAAACAATACTTATATATAATATGTTAGAAATAAAAATAATTGACTTTTTAAGAAATAACAACATTGGTTTTATTGAAATTACTTATATTCAATGTATTCAACTTATTTCACATTAATACTAGATTTTTTTTTACACAGATTTTTACTTATTGAAAAATGTTAAAATCTATTGTAAAATTCTTACTTTCTTAGTATCTATCGTAAAATTCAAAAGTGATCATAGAATAAATTAAATGATCTAACGAATCAAATTACTAGATTGATTGAATAATAGAAAAGTTAAATCATGTTCAATTATCCATAATCAATTCAATATATAAGATAAATATGGATCACATAAAGATTCTCGTTCAAACTTTTCATTAGTTATCCAAAATATTAAGTAATTCATGATAATGAATGAACTAGGGATAGAGATTTCTCAAGATCTTTCTATGTTAATTAGAATGAGTTTATCCAAAGAAAATTTCTTCACCCACCTCCCAACCTTCTTATCCACCCCTGGTGAATTTACCACAATACCCCTTGTTTCGGAAGTTCATTTCCGAAACTGTACTTTTTTCTTAAAAAAGGTGTTTTCGGAAATGCATCTCCGAAAACGTGTTTTTTTTAATATAAAATATTGATTTCGGAGATGCATCTCCGAAATAAAGTTACTTTTTCAGAAAATGTGGTGTTTCGGAAGTTCATCTCCGAACGCACCCCCCTTGGGGAATTCGGAAATGAACTTCCGAAAATATGTCTGGACAGAAGAAAATGAAAAACAACAACAATTCGCTTTATTTAATCGAGTGAAGATTACAACGATAATATTACATATAATTAAAGTTACATATTGTTGATCACAGGTAGGTGGGGATGAGTCAACATTTTGATAACATCGTCCGCCGATCTTTGAAGTTTCGCGTCCAACTCGATCGGGCCTTTCGAAGAAAATCGGTCGAACGTTGTCCACAAAACCGCCAAATCTTCGTCGTTCTTGATCTCAAAAGGTGTGAACTTAATGCCTCCCTCGTCGTTAAGCGATGGCGAGCGGTACTCGAGCTTGACAACCTTTCGATTCTCGGGATAGTGCAAAAGCGTGTTGAGCGACGGTATCAACTCCGCAAACGGCGTGTCGCGCGAGAAGCGAAATTGGAACGGCATCGGGTAGCCGGTTTCAAAGTAGACGAATGCTAGGTGGGGGTAGGTTTGTGTCATTTGTGTTTTGTGGTGTGGAGAGGATGAAGAAGAGTGTGTATTTATAGACTTATTGGAGCATTGATGGCCTAACAAACCTTATCCTGCCTCAGGGGACATTTCGGAAATGAACTTCCGAAAATAGGAGGCAGACTAGCATATTTCGGAAGTTCATTTCCGAATTATGCAGAAACAGACATAAATTTTGCATTTTGTTGATTGCTTAGTGTGTTGTCTAAATTGAACATATGGAATTGACATTAACCATAAATTAGACAAGCAAGTCATAAAACATAATTATATTATAAATGTATTGAATCGGTCCGATTTTACATGATAAACAACAATACATACAAAAAATGATCCGGAACAAACTAAAATTCACCGAACCAATCGGTGGATCCTAAGTCCAAAATAGGCTCATTCTTCGACCGCTCTCTATTTTGCTCGCGCTCTTGGCTCATCATTTCTTCAAACTCCGCCATTCTTGAAACAAAAGGATCCGGCCAAGTCTCCGCCTCATTTGAACGATGTACGGTCCATTGACAACAAGTAGCCGGTATAGGACACCCCGGTTTCAAAAACACTTGGACGAAGTGCCGCGATCGTAGATACCCGATGCATATGATTCGGCCCGACGAGTCCAATGGCGGTCGACTATGAAGTGGAAAGAAAGTCTCACATAGTCCAAACCTCGTCAAATCGACGCATACAATATCATATGCACTTGCTATGAGATGACCCATATCGGGGAATGACATCCACTTCGAGACCGGAGCGATACCGGTAAGTGGTGGAACAAGTGAATCATGAATTTTTGCAAACTTTTCTTGATTTTCATATAGTCGGCCGTAGATGTCCCGATACGAAGTCAACTCCGCAAGAAGTTCCCGTCGGACTAAAGTGTGATTATTTTCCCCTTTACCGAGCAAACCCGCAACGGTTTGAAACTTGTAGCTTTCTATGCTCCCTTTAACGTGATCAACGGTTTGAAACTTGATTTTAGGACGAAAAATGGATGGAGATTGATTGGGTTTTGGAGAGGGTTTGGAAAAGTGTTGGAGAAAAATGATGAAATAGTGAAGGAGGGAAATTTGTATATGCAGAAATATTTTCGGAAATGAACTTCCGAAAATATTAACGGTTTTGACATTTTCGGAGGTTCATTTCCGAAGACAAAAAAAATTCAAAAAAAAAAAGCGCTTCGGAAGTTCATTTTCGAAACAGGGATAGTTTTGGTTTTTCGCTGGGGGTGACCCCCATAGGGAGGTGGCTAAAGAAATTTTCTTATCCAAAATATTGTTTTTTGAGTTAACATATTGACTTTATGTATGCAAGAATTGAAAGGGATTTATTCTCTTTTTTTTATTTTTATGTATGATGATGGTGAATATCAATTCCCTCGTGATACTTGCAAGTGTAACAGGGATAAATTAGTCTTGGTTATGTTTTGGATTGACTATGTAATTTTTTTTCATGCATTTGGTAATAATACTCAAGTATATTGTGTTTAAATTGTTGTGTGTTTGTTTAATTGTATGGTGTGTATGAAATAGTTTTAGAGATATTAAATTAGATCTAAAAAAATTGCTACAAGAATTGTAAATTATTAATGGTAATTAAAAAATTCACACTTTAGAAACGGAAATAGACACTGCATTTTTCATATGACATATTCTAATCGGTCTCAAATTTGATCGCAATGAAGAGAGAGATTAATTTAAAATCAGTCACGAAAATGGTCTCTGAATTCAGTCTCTCATATCTGTCTCTAAAATGGGTCTCTGAGTTCGATCACTAAATTCAATCTCTGAATTCAGTCTCAAGATAATAATTGGTCTCTAAAATGGTCGCTATGTACTAGCGACTAGGGTTTTCGCTACTGCACAATTTTGGTCGCGGATTTAGTCGTTGGTGAATTTAGTGACCGATTTTACAGATTTTCAGTCGCTGAGTGGGTCTCTAAAGGCACGATTTCCAGTAGTGATAAGAAATATCAAGTCTATGACAAACTTACTAGTTAGTTTTTTAACTAACTCTCCTAACTATTTTTAACCACCATTCTAACTAATTTTCTAAAGTAGTTATAATACATTTAGTATTCTCAAATACCCCACACACCCCAACCCATACGCACAAAGCTCATGGTTTGTGAGGGGAAAACTTCGAGCTTAAGTCAAAAATCTTAGAACAAGTTTATGCAGTCCCGGGTACATGTTGAGTAATTGAAGTTTGTGAGCTACAATCCTCTCACAAACAAAATAGATGTCTAATTTGATATGCTTGGCTCTAGCATAAAGGATTAGGTAAAAAGATAACAAAACAACATATAGGTGGTCCCAGAGAATTTCGGGTGTAAGATCATTGACATGTAGTCAAGTTAGGAGCGGTTCCAACCATAAGAGCTCAGATGTAATTTGAGCTAAAGGTCTATATTCTTCTTCAGGAATTAAGCGGGCTATCAATGATTGTTTCTTCGAGCTCCGTGAGATCAATTTGGAACCATAATACATGCATGATCCTGAGGTTGATCTCATATCATTAAGGTTACTATCCCTATTGGAATCATTATAGGCGTGAAAGTTAACTACTCTCCTTTCCTTTTAAATAAGGCTTGCATGTTTTTTCTCGCCACAAATCTCTCAAAAATGGTAGGTTGAGGGTTTCTTCTATGTTAATTATGGAATCATGTTTTACATGTTTAGTGATCAAGGAAGCTTTCAATAACATACTATTAAATATGATTTTGATGATGATAACTAACAACTAAAGTACAAGCATAACAAGTGGTAAAAACTGCTATTGAACCAAGCTACTAAACTAAGGTTTGATGATCACTGCAAAAATCCTGTAATGATGGCACCAAACTAAAATATATCTCAAGCCTCATCATCTAGAAGAATTTAAGCAAGTTCTTGTACAAATGAATTATTTGACATGTCTTGAAGCTTTAGAGTGTGAAAGTTCACATTATCGCGTCTGAGTGAACAATATGTTATAAAAGCATAAGGGCTTTTTATAAAATTATACGACTAATCACACAAACACACAAAAAAACAAATTTTAAAATATTTTTTCCCAAGAAAATATATCTAGAAATGTTTTATAGTAGTGCCAAATAAATTTGGACCTGTTAGAAAAGTTATGGACAAATTTTTATATTGGCCAACGATTGGCACTTATACCCAATCGATTGTGCTAGTAAAAAATTGTCCCATAAACATTTAGTACATTATCTTAATGAACTGTAACAGCTATATATCTTTTCTTTTTCCTTTTAAAACCTTATAAATGATTAATTTTTGGCGAATCAATCGATTGGTGCATGATGCCAACTGGTTGGCTCATCAATTCTGGCCCTAATTTTTTTCTTTTTTTGTGCCAACCTCTATCCTATAAATAGAGGTCATTTCCCTCATATTTTCACACTCATAATCATGAGCTCTCATATCTCACTCTTTACTCTCTTTCCAAAAAATATTTTCTCACTTTCTCTCACTTAGAACTTTAGTCGTAGTTCTTTCAAGAAATGACTTTTATTTAGTGAGGAATTTGTGTAATTTTGGAAGGGTAGTATAGTAAATTCAACAAGGAACGTTATTACTTTGGTTGAATGATTTATCCAATTAGTGATTGTGTTTTTGGGTTAAAAAATAAACCTTTCAAAAGTTTTGGTTTAGGGATTTAGTTACTAAGTCGCCAGTTCGGTTTGAAGGCTCAGCCCTTTCAAAAGTTTTCTTCATTTTGAGATCCGCTAGAAATAAAATCTCACATATGTTAATGGTCAGCAGTGTAAAACCTCGGTTCGGTTTGTAAGCTCAACCCGGTTAAAAGCTTACTAAAGTTGGAGATAAGCCCGATATAAAATCTCATAAGTTCGGGGTTAGCCCTTCAAAACCTTGGACCGTTTCGTGAGCTCAGTCTAGTTCAAAATCTCTTCTTGGTATAAGACAAGCCTATGTCAAATCTCTCTTTAGCTTTGGGACTAACCACTTGAAGTTGTTGTTTGGAGAGAAGACAAATCATTTCAATCCATCATTTGGAAGGAAGATAATCTGGTTCTCTCTTATGTTTGTTGTTTGATTAAAAGTTAGCCAAAAACTTCATTTTCCTTGTATAATGGGGATTGAGAGTCCAACCAACTAAAATCTCTAAATTTTTACTAGATACTCTCAAGATCAAATCTTGGGGACAAAACTAAGTCTTTTTGACTGAACCTGTATAAATCCTAATGTCTTCTCTTTTCCCTTAACTTTTACTTTCTACAATTTAAGTTTTCTTTGCTTAATTATAAAAGGTTGTTAAGAATATTTTTTAAATATGAAAATAAATGCAAGTGTTTTTCAAATAATTTTTTTTTCTGAAACACACAATTTACCACCTCTTGTTTATGAAGTCACATGTACAACAAATTTTATCAAATCCTAACTAATATTTAAAGAATAAATGTCTCAAGAGGAAGATGACTTCCAACATATTTGTTAGCAAGAGCTCTTTCTTAAACAGACCTCCACCATTTAATGGTTCTAGATTTTGAATATGAAAAGATAGATTCAGAATCTTTATTCAAAGTATTATAGTGAATTGTGGAAAACTATAATGAACAGTTCGTTTATCCCTACCCACCAAATAAATAGAGACATAATAGAGAAACCCGGTTCTCTTTGGACCGTAGAAGTAAAGAGGAAATTTGAAATAGATTTCAAAGCCAATAACTTTCTAGTCATGACTTTCAATGATAGTAAACTTCTTTATATCTATAATTGTAAAACCGCCAAACATGTGTGGAACCCGATGTTCAAACATGTGTGCTGCAACATCTGGTCTCTTATAACAAATAAATGTTATTGTAGTTTTGGTTCAAACTTATTCTATCCAAGATTCACTCTACAAAGATGGTCTATAAATTCATGGAGAAGAGTTAATTTGGATGTACTGGTGCAACATTTTGGACACGGTGCTTCAACATGTGTGCAGTGAAACATTTAGCCTTGACACCAAGCCATATGGATGTTGTTTGGTGCATAATTTCTAATTGGGATTTAATCAAGTTTATTGCAGTTAATTTAGTAATTTTTTATTTGTTTGATAGCTCGATATGTTCAAATCAGATTTAAATAGGAGTTTTAAATTTGAATTTTAAATATAATAAATCATAGCTTATTGTTGGAGAAAATTATGGAGAAGATCATATCCAATAGAATCAAATATTTTCTGGACTAAATAAATCAAATATCTAAAGGAGAAAAGCCCGGAAGCATTGCTATATAAGGAGGCACAAGTCTCACGTTTGAGACATGGATTATTTACGCAAGTTTTAGTATCTTTGTGCTAGGGTTTTGAGTCTTTTTAACTTGTACTCCATGCTAAAGCCAACATATGGATTAGTGTATAATCTTTGTATACACCACTTTATGTTTTAGTAACTTGGCATAGTTGTTGGTTTGTCTTACTTGAGTTGTAAATTCAGCATTAAATATGGTTGTTATTGAAGTTGATCACTTGGGATTAGTGATTGAGAAAAAGTGAGGTGAGTTCTCATATTTAGGGGGAAACCTAAATAGAAAGTCATTAGGATTAAGAAGAGGCATTGAACATCATGGGTTTGGTGTTCATAGAAGACTATGTGTACTAATTTGAAATAGTGAATTTCCTTTCTTGGATAGAGTGTCTTCCAAACATAGGTATTGTTTACACTGAACTAGGTGTCATACCCCAATTTTTTACTCTAAGATCATACATCATGTACATCCCAATCATTAATCAAGAGCTTCACATTGAAGTTCTGTTTTCAGTGTTTTGCTCGCTTCGTCTCTGAGAGGAACTATCAGGCACCTAATTCTGTTTAATTTGTTTTATACTAATCAAAATCCAAAAATATGCATTTTGTATCCTTTGTTTGTGTTTTGCAGGAGAGAGGTTGAGCAAGAATCAAAACAGTGCAAGAAGAATTTTTTTTGAAAATTTGAAGGTGGAAATGGATTTACCCAATTTGCCACTACTCTTGCTACAATTCTATAAATAGAGGCCTTCACCTCTTCATTTGACAAGCTTTGAGAGCCAAAGAAATTCTTGCATTTTCACTTCTCATCCTTTCCAAAACCCTCACCCAAAGTTCATTTTCATAGAATTAGTAAGATTCACCTTAAATCTTGCTAGTTTTGAACTAAACCTTCTTCATTTCACTCATTTCTTTGCTTATTCATCTCCAATTTTGAATGATCTACTCATTTGGTGCTTGTTCTTGAAGCTAATCCAAGATTTTATTCAAGAAGTGGTAAAATTCTAAACTCTAAGATGTAGATCTTTATTGCTTGTGCTCAATGCATCTTTGATGCTACATTGGTCCTATTTGATGGTGAATTGATGGAAATTTCGTGCTCCAATTGATATGTGATCATAAGGTGTTTGTATGTTTGCTTAAATCAAGTTTCATGCTTCTTAATGCTGTTTTTGGAAAACTGTGCGCAGGAAATCGATTTCATACAGAGGGAAATCGATTTCCACTCTGTTTTTGCGCCAGATTTGAAAATCTGCACTCAGGAAATCGATTTCCCACAGAGGTAAATCAATTTCTACTGAGGCAGAATGTTTTTTTTTGCATTTTTATGCTTGTTTTGACTTCCTTCTTCCTCTACTTCATTAATATCATTGGATCTAGGATGTTGATAGGTTTGAAATGACCAAATCCATAATATTAGATGAATGATATTAATGATAGTGTGAGTTGATTTGCTTTATGCATTTTTATTCTTCTTCTCCTCTTTTTTTCTTTTGAACGATGAAAGTCTTAATACCTTGAGAATTCTTATGGATTCTTGGTAAAGACTAGATCGTTACCTGTTTTCTTTTTGTGCGGTATTGCTTTCGGAGAGTGATCTATATATCACTTCTCTCGTATGCATTAACACATAAAGTTTTGACCAGCCTCATTGTAGGGTGATTTCTACATAAATCACTTGGCGATCTGCTTAACATAGCGCAATATTTCATGTCCCGAATCAAAAAAGATAAAACATGGAAGAGAATTATATGCGGTTGATTTAAGACTTCTGGAGGTTTATCGTGTAGTCGCTATGATTTTATCAAGCTTCTGATAAATGTCCATTGAATTTAAATCCGAGAACATCCTTCACTCACCATCGATCTTCATTACTAACTTTGATAACATACTTGACCAGTTTCAAGATGGTTATCTTCAACATCTAACAATTGACTTTAATTTCCGCATTTTATTATATTGCTCTTTATATTTTTTGCTTTATTGCTTTATTTTATCATTTTATCATGTTTATGTTTCCGCTATTTTCTCTTTGTCCATTTGGACGTTTACATTCCGCTATTTTCTCTTTGTCTATTTGGACGTTTTGTTTATGTTTCCGCTATTTTCTTTTTGTCCACTTGGACCATACTTTACTTTTGAGCTAAAACATTAATAAATAATAAAAATCTAAAAAACACATAAGGCCTTATGGACTATTGGTTACTATCCCGAGCATTTTGGAGACTTGGACTTGTTGGACTTAGTACCTCTGGACCCTATTATTCTGTTGTTACTCTATCGTTATTCTGTCTGTCTGGCATTGGATTGTTGTCTGTTTATGTGTGCAGGTATTTCCTCGAAAGCCCTTGATGGTTAATTCCAGGCGTTGTGATAAGGATTTTACCCGAAAACAGCCGTTACTCTGCCCGATTTTCGTCAGAATTTTAATGTGCTTAATGCAAAGTGGTGCTAAAGATAATAATTTCATCTGGATCCCCAAGTGATAATGTGTTGGTTTAGTATTGATATTCCAAAGGATGGGAAATCTACCTTGACTCTTAATGTCAAGTGTTGGCTTCTTTTTCGGTTAGACCGTTTCTTTCCTTAGCTTTTATTTTACGTATTAGGATAGCCTCTTCATCTCCTCCCCTTCTTAGATTTTCAAAATCTTCTCCCTTTTTTTCAAAACCTTCTTATGTTTGTAAAATCTCTTTTAAACCTTTCTTAAAAAATATCTTTTACCCTTAGTGGCTTTTCTTTCAAAGTTTAGACACGATTAATTGTTGCAGTGAGTTGCGATACCCCACGATTTTGAAAGTGATTGATATAATGAGATTTTTTCCGCGTGAGAGAGCTAGTGGCATACTCGTTGATTTCTATCCGAGTTGGAGCCCTTCTTTCATTTTCGACGCAAAGAACTCATTTGTTCTCATGATCAAGATCAATGGTTGAGTATTCTCTCCGACGACGATAAAGTGTTTATTCCTTTTTAAAAAACCTTTTCCCTTTCAAGAGGAACTAAATTAGCTCTGACTTCTCCATTGCACCGAGGAGGTATGTAGGCACAAGGCTTAATGTCTTTCCGAGATTATTTTAAAAATAAAACAAACCCTTTTTTAGCACACACGACACAGATTTTCAAAAAAGTTCCTGTGGAGTACCATGATAAGTGCCAAAATATTGTTATTTTGAGTATATAATTGTGGCACTTATCGATTCTATTCATTTTGATTTTGTAATAAAATCCCCACTTTTGTGTATATATTCGCATACTTTAGTTTTCATTTGTTTTATATATCATTCACTAGCTTTTCTTTATGTTTTTGAAGGTATTCTATATTTTGGGACGCTTGGAATGAAGCGGGCAAGTTTGGAACACTTTGGAGCAATTTGGGAGCCATTTCGGAGAAGTTCTGTTCAGCAAGCTCCGCTGAGCGCCCGTCCAGCGCGCTTTCCAGTGGCGAACCAATTTTCCTGGCCGCTAAGCGGAGGTCTGGCTGCTAAGCGGACCCCTGTTTACTGTTCTAGATATTTTTATAGTAAGTGTAGTCCGTTCAGCGAGGTTTGCCCGCTTAGCGGACCTGCGCAGAATTGTCTTTATATTTCTTCAATTGAACAATTTTAGGGTTATGGTTTTGGGAAAGTTTTAGTTCCAACTCCATCATTTTCATTCTTAGAGTAGGATTAGCTTAGAAAACAACACTGGGTCATGCACTTGGAATATCGGAGGTGGATTTCTCATCAACCGGAGCTGACAACCCGCGAGATGTTTGGTTTATCTCTTCTATTCTCTGTGTATTTCTTTGTGTTGGGTTTGTTTGTATAGTTACTCGAATCTTATGTATATTTACCAATTATAATGTTATATTTAACTTGCTTTATAAATCTGTGTTGATATTGTTCTGGATTTTTGCTCTGTGCTTTAGAGATAAACTGCTTCAATCTTTATCTAGGATGATATTCTGTTGGTTCTGAACTCTAGAGATAGATTTAGAGCTAGCATTCACTGTTTGTATATGTTCTTAATGCTTTCGTATTTGAGCGGCGCGCGAGAGATTGCCGACGCGAGAATACGGATGTTCTCGCGACTTTGCGTTAGAGATAACCTTTGTTGTGAGATGATCTCGTTTGTGCTCCAGAGATGGACACTTATGTGAGAGATATGTGATGACATAGATGAGTATCGTAGGTTGAGTATTACAGGTTGGTAAGTGTATGTTTATGAGGAGTGAATATATTTACATTCCTGATAAGTTATTTCTCTTCTAAGAATGTGTTTATTCTTTTTCTGTCTATATCTTTGTTTACTTTTTGCTCATTCAATCCAAAGTTCGAAACCATAGAAACTGTTGAATGGCATCTCTCCATCTCTGAGGACGATAATTCCCGGATCAATATTTCCAAATCTTTTTTTTTGTTGCTTGCCCTATACTGCATTCAACAAAATGGCGCCGTTGCCGGGGATGGTTGTTGAATTGCATCGCAATAGTTTTCGTGGTTTTGAGCTTTGTATATAACGTATATATTGTATAGTTTCACGTGTATATATTTACTTGTACATGTTCACCATATAGTTACTTGTATATGTTTGCATACAAGTATACTTTTGTTGGTGAATGTTGGTGAAACGCGTTGAGATCGGACTAGTTTGTTATTCAAAATCTTCACTTTTCAACTTGTGAATCCAACATTCACCAACTTTTCTCTTTTTGTATGATAATAGTTGTTTGTGTTCCATACTTGTGCATATGTATTGGTTTGTGTAAATAATTGTATACTTGCGTTTTCTTTTATGATCGTATAATTGTTGTATATATTTGTACCCATAACGTTTTTTGAGTGGTTGGTTAGGACACTTTCTTTAGGCTTGTGCGGTGAGACGTCACCATGGCATGACGGAAGGAAGCTACTTTCCAAACACCAAAACAATAAAGGCGTCGAGCTAACGACGTAAAACAAGCGCTTGTTGGAAGGCACCCCAACGGTTGTAAATTTTTGTCTATATTTCAATATTTGAGGTATTTTGGTGAAATGGAGAGAGCTGGAACACCAGATTCTGTTCTTACTTTTCAGGTTTTTCTGTCATCCGCTAAGCGAGCCTAGCTCCGCTAAGCGATGACAATAGAATTTTGTTTTTCTGCTCTGTACCAGTGGGGTTCCTATTCCACTTGGTTCACTCATTTTTCCCACTTTCACCAAGGCTATTTAGTAGTAGATACTAGTTTTATTTTTTCTAATTCTTTTATTGGTTGTTTGTACTCGAATTTTGTCGGTAATTCGAAGATTTTTGAGGTGATTTTCCAAAGCTTGAGTGTTTCAACTTGCAGACGTATGGTAGGATATTGTTTTTGAAGTTGTATCATTCAAGGTACTCATTTATCGCTTTCTATAGCGTAACATTTTTAGGAAACTTTTCATTTGTACAATTACCATACCATTCATTCTTTTGCATTACTTGCTTATTGATTGAATCACTTTAGTTCCCAAACCATAAATGTGAGGATGCTTTCCATTGTTTATATATGCTGGAGGCCACAATCTTTGTTTTAACTGGATTTTATTATGCTTAATCCACTACAAAAAAAAAGGTCTCCTGCCACGCCCAAGAAACCGAGGCTATATGCAAAATAACCGTGGCGTAACGCTGAGGCCACGGTTTGGCCACGAAAATCCAACTGTGGAGTATGCGGCCGTGGCCTAAAGTAAAGTCCACGGTTTTTTGGTATAGACCACGCCTTTTTGACAACCGTGGCTTTTTTAGGCCACGGTTTAGGTAGCTTGATTAAGGCCGCGGTTTGTACTTGCCATGACTGCAAAACTGTGGCCATATGGTATGCCACGGTTTCAATTTAATGTTTACGATACAGTTTTGGTTCAAGATATAGCCACGGTTTGGTTATGACCACAGATTTAAAACCGTGATTATATGTTATGCATTCTAAACCATTTATCTTGCCACAGTTTATTTGTGTATCATTACATAAATATGTCATATATATATATATATATATATATATATATATATATATATATATATATATATATATATATATATATATATATATATATATATATATATATATATATATATATATATATATATATATATATATATATATATATATATATATATATATATATATATATATATATATATATATATATATATATATATATATATATATATATATATATAATTAACAATAATATTGATGATTAGAATTTAATTAATTACAAGCAAATTAACATTTTCGTCAATAGAGCTGATATAGAATTAAATTTAAAGAATAAGTAAATAACATTTTTCCTAAACTATTCATCAATGATAAATTCTATTTTACATGTATGTTGCTTATATATATAAGCTCAGGATGCAGCAAGAACTGATAAAAAAAAATCTAAATTTAAGACCGAACTTCATAAACCCAAGCAATTACATTGGTTATATCAATTGAGTTAGACCAACAAAATACAGGTGCTGATTAAAAACTGAAGAATAATAACTAATGTCTTTATAAACGGCATCAATAATATCATGTGGAAATTCTAAGGGTGACAGCTAGCATGTTGAGAAAGAATGCAAAATGGTAGCATCAACCTCAAACAAAATTGCGGATTCAAATGAACATCATGTCAGTCAGCTTTATTTCTAGTTGAACATACACCAATCCAAGCTGCTCACAAGTATGCTGCATAAAAAGATAAAGTGCAGCAATGATGAGGTTTATAGTAAGATAGAAGTGGTGAAATAAATACTTACACAAGTACCAAATTCAAAAGAACCACAAACAGCAATGTCACACTTAAATACCATAAGTATTATATTAATAATTCTAACATTCAAGTCATGCATATGTTTCTCAAGGTGACAGCTAGCATGTTGAAAAAGAATGCAAAATGGTAGCATCAACCTAAAACTAAAATTAAGGTGATGTTAATATTTCTTTAGTCCTTGCTATTTGATTCTCTTGCAAACCAAATCCATGCTCTAAACTAAAGCAATTTGGGTGGTTGACATTCCAAATCAATGACACATGAACAACCATATTGTTTACACCAGGACTATAAGAATTGGTAATGATCCAAATATGTCTATATTTTTAGTATAATTTAATATGCATGTATGCATGTTTCCTAGAAGGTGAAGTTAGCTAACTAAGATGCTTTAAGAGTACAAATCACACTTATACTACAATAATGAAACAAAACACAAAGCACACAATGTTAAAATGAGTTATCTCTGTCCTACTTTTGCCTACTTCCATATATCTAAAACCATGACAGCACTGTAAACTCTCAATATCTTAGAGCAGACCGACCGAAAAATATACAAATCACATACAAAAGGTCAGGCAATGAATGAAGAGAAAAAGATAAGAGTCACACACCCAAATTGCAGCACAACTTCCGCAGACCAAACAACATCCATTGTGAATGCAACCAAATGACTGATACAGATAGTGAAGTTGAATCAATTTCAATTATTCAAATAGTATACTAACATATTGAAAATTAAATAATCATTTTTAAAGAAACAAATTAAATTAATAGTAATTAGTAATACCTGTTCAATATACTTCAGAACACTTTCATCTGTTAACTTATTGAATCACTCTTTGACGCCTCAGTTCTGAACTAATCGGGGTGCCATCCTTATTTCTAATATAAAACTCCTAGAATATAAACAATTTTAATATTAAATAAGGCACATAATGAAAGCTATAAAACAAAAAACAAGAATGAAATAGATATTTTGAAACAACTTAATCTAAATTAATACAAGAATGAAACAACTTAATGTATTTTGAAACTGTCAGCCATAAAGTCACTATCATCTCGTAATTCTAAGCATTCTACATAGTTTAGCTCAATCCAATGGGTAGTATGTGAAACTATATCATCAACTCAATTATAGGCAGTTTCATAATCACCGTAGCAGTTACAATGAAATTACAACACATAAGTTTTGTTTGCAACCAATGGCAGTTACCATGAAATCATCATGTTTCACCCAACATGCTAAAATTAATAATACAAATTCAGGGAAGTCTTGTTTGCTAACCAATCACTTTATGCTAAAGAAAATTGAAACCATAAAATTGCAGAAAAAATAATAATACAAATCCATATAAAACCATTGATTAATAACTAAAATACTAAATCATCATGTTTCAACCCAACCTCCTAAAAATAAAGTTCCTTCCAACCTGCTAAAAGCCACCGAATACAACCTATCCAAAAATAATCCACTGACAGTGAGAAATTCAAAGCAATAAGAACGCCTAAAATAACTTAATAATTTATAAAGACGAGATCACAAACAGCATTTTAAATTTGTAAGATAATACTCAACAATGTTAATGACATTCTTTCAAACAGTTACCAAGCAAACAAAGTTATATTAATTATGGTAAGAAGCCAATAAATCAACAATATTAGCGTCAGAGAAGAATTAGATATTGCATTGCTTTTAAATCCACCGCCAGCAACACACCGTGGAAGATATAGATATTGTTCCCGAAAGTTAGCGTTAGATCAAATCTTCTTGGCTGCTTTCCACTTCCAAATGTCATCGGGATTTGCAAAATTTTCTGCCGCATAAGGTAAACCTTTGATGGATAGTTCGGGGGCAGGTGGTGCAAGATTTGATAAGTTGACTAAAAACAACCGATAAAAAGTCATATTCAATGATACTTAATAGTTAAATGTTTAATAAATAGCTCATTTACATGTGTAACATGAATCTAAATTTACATAATTGTCAATTCCTGTCAAGTGAAAACTTACAGAATCTATGTGGCTTCCATCATATACTAAGTACTCTTCCCATTAGTATTTGATATATTTGAGTCAACCGACACATTTCGAGCTAACCCCAACCGCATATCAGAACCCCAACTGCACTATAACAGAAGAATCATGTGTTTCAACCAAAGATCATTAAACATTAATGATCGATTATCGGTAAAAAGAACTGATGTGAATGTTGAAGGACTTGAAGTACCTGAATTATCGAGTATTCAAGGTTACAGAAAATATGTAGGGTGGACGATATTCTTTAAAAATCCAATTGACACATGATGAGAGGCAAAGCCATGGGTGCTAAATAATCGTAACAGAGAATAATCAAACTTGGTTGATAAGCCAAGAAAACAATCAACACATTAAGGGATTCATTTCTATGTTCTAATATACCATCAACAAGTACGAAATATTGCTGTAAGAAAATAATCAACACATTAGGAAGTAGAATAATTGATGTCTCAAACTTCCAATGTTTCCATCCAAATTCAGATCTGACCCTGTACAATTTTCATAGTATGTCAAACAACACAAGAATATTCATAATAGAAGTCAGTAGTTATAGAAGTAGAAGTACACGACAAGACACAAACATTGATAAGAATATCTCCTACAAGACACAAACATTAATAGTGGCTTTATAGCTCACAAACACACATAGATATTTTAATCAAAAGCTAACCCAAAACACACATAAAAACTAAAGTATGAACCAGATATACTAAAATTTGAGTTACTGACCTATATAGAATAACCAATTAAAGTTTCACGAGCTAGTTGGAAATTCAAAGATCGTAGCAATGTACCTAGAAAACATCAGCCTGAAAAGACAAACACATCAAACAAAGCTAACAAATATTACTTAGATTGTAATGTAGTATAATTTATAAAAGTGAGAAAAGTTGACAGCACCTTGTGTTTATAACCAGAGTTATGCTGCTTTCTAACAGATGGCTGCAACATTACCCAAAGTTAGCAACATTTGCATTGTCCATTGTGGCTAACAATGGAAATTATAGTGAGTGAAACTCTCATTTATCAGAAAATAACTTACAGAATCGTGAGTCAAATAGGTATCGCAGGAGTCACGGTAGTACCTGCAAGGGAAATTGAACAAAAATGAATGAAATGATGTGAATTGGATGAAAAGTGAAACATGAAGGTTTGATATTTTTGTTTGAGGGAGTGAGTTGCAGTACTGAGGCATTGGTGTTTTAGTGTTTCATCAGCGAACTGAGTGGTGGCGTCGTCTTAGAGGAAAAGAACGGAATATTTCAAGGAGATATCCAAAAGGGTACGCAGATCTGACTCTACTTTTTGAATAATGGAAAGAAATTCTTTACCTCTATGACTCATTTCCATCACGCTCATACCAGATCCACGCCAGTTGTAGAGCTCCGATTGGGTCTTATGGAGGACGTTTTCAGGGAGGGCGTCGGGTCCGGCAGCAAAGTTGAAGACACGATTTCAGGATTGAGGTTGGGTTTCGGTTTATGGCCCGGCTTGGTTCGTGGCGGCGCATTTGACGGAGATGGGTTGGTGTGTTGCAAAGAGAGATTGTTGGGGGATGGGTTTTTTGAGGACAAAATTAGGTTAAGAAGTACCAATGACACTTGTATCGTTTTCAATTCTTTTTCTTTTTTTAATTAAAAAAATTAAAAAAATAGAAAATAAAATAATTAACGAGGGAGAATCTAAAAAAAAGAGGGAAGTTCTGGCGGACTATATTTTTTGGGCTTAGGCCACAGTTGGAAGTAAAAATTATAATGCCGCGGTTTTTATTTGCGGCTTAAAGTATCTACAGCTTATTAACCGTGGCAAATGAAGAAAAGACCACAGTTTCACACTCCAGATTCAACATTTTAAAACATATGGCCACGGTTTTAAAACTCTGGCTAAAACCTATATGTGGCCACAGTTTTTGAGTTGTGGAAAAATTTAGCGTGGCCGTAGGCCATATTTCTAGTAGTGATCTTTTGTTTATGTTGATTTTATGAAAGCATGAAAAGGATCAAGACATTTTGTTTCATTTTGAGCACAACCACCATAACCAAATAGTCAATTCACCTTGTGAGTGTGTGATCATTTGTAAACCCTTTTGAGCCTTTTTTGTCAATGTCCATGTTGTTTTTTCTAAATGCTTATCTTTGAGTGTTTAATTCTCATTTTTGCATGGATGATTGATTCTTTGTTTTCTTGAACCCTCAACCATGATTTTTGATTTGAATTTTTACCTTGCCTTAGAAAGTAGGGAGTATTCACATGATGATGTGGTTGAATTCAAGTTGGGGAGAGAAATGGTTGCTACTTATTTGGTTGTTGCTGTGAGGTTGAAAAGAAAAAAAAAATGTGAAAAGCAAAGAAAAGAAAAAAGGAGAAAAAGTTTTGAAAAACAAAAAGAAAAAGAGAAGCGAATAATTATGCTAATAAGTATTGTGATTGGTTTGAGAAACTTTTGGTTATGGAAGAAGTTTGATCGAGATTTTGTTGTTTGAATATTTGGTGGATTGATCACTCCCTTAGGTTTAGGCAAGTTTTTGTTTCGATTAGCCTTAGGACTTATCCCTTGTTTGTTAACCAAGCCACATTACAACCTTGAAAAGCCCTTGTGATCTTGATTTTGTATCTTCAATGTGATTTTTGGATGAATGCATAATTTAATCTTTTGTTTGCAAGATTGTTGGATGAGTGTTAAAAGTCCCCCACCTTTGTGTGTTCTTCATCCATTGATGAAATTTTGCTAGGTGTGGTTCATGAGATAGCATGTATTGGTTTAGAATGTTTTGCATGATTTTTGTACTTAAGATTAGTTTCATTTACATGTTGTCGTTGTAGGATAGTGGTAAGTATTTACTTTGTTTATACGTTTTTGTATTAAGCCATACATTTGTTTTTGGTTTTCTAAACTTGTTGATTCACAATTCTTTGGTTTATTACTTTCAATTCTTTGATTTATTTGACATTGTTTGAGGACAAACAAAGTTTCAAGTTGGGGAGAGTTTGATAAGTGCCAAAATGTTGTTATTTTGAGTATATAATTGTGGCACTTATCGATTCTATTCGTTCTGATTTTGTAATAAAATCCCCACTTTTGTGTATATATTCGCATACTTTAGTTTTCATTTGTTTTATGTATCATTTACTAGCTTTTCTTTATGTTTTTGTAGGTATTTTATATTTTGGGACGTTTGGAATGAAGCGGGCAAGTTTGGAACAGTTTGGAGCAATTTTGGAGCCATTTCGGAGAAGTTTTGTTCAGCAAGCTCCGCTGAGCGCCCGTCCAGCGCGCTTTCCAGTGGCGAACCAATTTTCCTGGCCTCTAAGCGGAGGTCTGGCCGCTAAGCGGACCCCTGTTTACTGTTCTAGATATTTTTGTAATAAGTGTAGTCCGCTCAGCGAGGTTTGCCCGCTTAGCGGACCTACGCAGAATTGTCTTTATATATCTTTAATTGAACCATTTTAGGGTTATGGTTTTGGGAAAGTTTTAGTTCCAACTCCATCATTTTCATTCTTAGAGTAGGATTAGCTTAGAAAACATCACTGGGTCATGCACTTGGAAGATCGGAGGTGGATTTCTCATCAACCGGAGCTGACAACCCGCGAGATGTTTGGTTTATCTCTTCTATTCTATGTGTATTTCTTTGTGTTGGGTTTGTTTGTATATTTACTCGAATCTTATGTATATTTACCAATTATAATGTTATATTTAACTTTCTTTATAAATCTGTGTTGATATTGTTCTGGATTTTTGCTCTGTGCTGGAGATTTGAGTTGCTTTAGAGATAAACTGCTTGAATCTTTATCTAGGATGATAGTCTTTTGGTTCTGAACTCTAGAGATAGATTTAGAGCTAGCATTCATTGTTTGTATCTGTTCTTAATGCTTTCGTATTTGAGCGGCGCGCGAGAGATTGCCGACGCGAGAATAGGGATGTTCTCGCGACTTTGCGTTAGAGATAACCTTAGTTGTGAGATGATCTCGTTTGTGCTCCAGAGATGGACACTTATGTGAGAGATACGTGATGACATAGATGAGTATCGTAGGTTGAGTATTACGGGTTGGTAAGTGTATGTTTGTGAAGAGTGAATATATTTACATTCCTGATAAGTTATTTCTCTTCTAAGAATGTGTTTATTCTTTTCCTGTCTATATCTTTGTTTACTTTTTTCTCATTCAATCCAAAGTTCGAAACCGTAGAAATTGTTGAATGGCATCTCTCCATCTCTGAGGACGATAATTCCCGGATCAGTATTTCCAAATCTTTTCTTAGTTGCTTGCCCTATACTGCATTCAACATACCACAGATATGAGGGGTGCTTAAATCCTTCCCCTTGTATAATCATCACCCGTACCTAAGATATCTTTCTTGTTTTAAACTTCGGGTTTTATTCGTTCTTTTCCCTTTTCCTTTGGAAACAATAAAGCGCGGTGACGACTTTCACTGAAATATTGAGTCAAGTCAGTCCTATGGCTTCGATCTCAGATTTTCCCCGCTACACTAGGTTACCAATATTTGGTTTTATTTATTGTTTTTTCATTGACTCTGTATTGTTGTCCATATGTGGGTTAAATCTTGTTTAACTTATTGTTTCAGTTATTCCAACATCGTATCCAACATATGTCCCCTCAAGAACATAATTTCAATTGGCATCAGAGCAGACACCCTATTCTGTTTGGGTGAACTCCAGGGAGGATATTTTTTGAAATGGACAAGACTAAAGCTAGAGGTTTAGTCAACAAGAAACTTGTTTTGGATGGCACAAACTATGACTATTGGAAAGCCATGTTGGTTGATTTTCTTAAATCCATAGGTTGCAGTGCTTGGAAGACTATAGTTAAAGGTTTGAAACATCCTGTGATCACTTCTCCAGATGGTTCTACAAGCTTAAAGCCTGAAGTTGATTGGTCCTAAGATGAAGATAATTAATCTCTTGGAAACGACAAAGTTATGAATGACATATTCAATGGTGTTGACAAGAATATGTTCAGACTAATCAACACTTGTACTGAAGCCAAAGAAGCTTGGGAAATACTTAAAAGAAGAACAAAGGTTGTTGAACTCATTAATTCCCTACAAACCTTTGAAGTTTCTATAAATGGAAGATCATAAAAGAAGAACAAAGGTGTATTTTTTATATACAGTACTCATGAGAAGGTATGCCAAAGTGATAAGGATGCTGAATATAGTTTTTCATATGTTATATATTTTGTCGGTAAAAAGTTAAACAAAGCTTTGAGAAGGTTGAACAGACAATGGAGGGTAAATAGTCAAGACAAGGTGTCCAGCATTAGTCCTTAGAGTAAGAGTAAAGATGACGACAGATTTATCAAAGGCAAAGGACCTAAATTTTATGAATTTGAAGGATTTGGTCACATCAAATCTGAATTTCTTACCTTCCTAAAGGAATAGAAGATGGGATACTAAACACTTGGTCTATTTCTGATGATGATAATGAAGAAGAAACAACAAACTCACTGATGGCTTTCACTAGGAAATATGTGACAAAAGATAAAGACATGTCTATAGAAGAACCAATTGTAACATATGGGAATTCGCACATAAAATGTGAGGAAGCTTTCTAGACTATGAAGAATCAGGACATCAGCATATGTGTATTTCAGAATGAAAAGGAGATTCTTGTCTCAACCATAACAAGTTTGGGAGATGAAGTAGCCTTGCTAAATACTAAACTTGAAAATAAGACAAAATATGTAAGTATGTTGAACAATGGTTCAAATATGCTAGATAAAATATTGGAGGTTGGAAAAATGTCTCAAAATTAGAAAGGAATAGGTTTAGAATCCATCATGATCAAGAAAAATAAAATCCTCTCTAAGAATTTTGCTCCTCCTGAGAAGAACACTGAGTTTCTTATGGTGGACCACATGTCCCAACATCGGTATTAACATGTGTTCCCTCATCAAAATAAGTCACAAAAAAATATCTTGGAGATATACTCATTGTGGTATATATGGACATATAAGGCCTTATAGTTACAAACTAAATTCTATCCTCACTTCTATAGTAAATCAATACTGAAGATAAAGAATCTCAAGAAGGCTCAAGGAAATTAATATTGGTGCAACATGTTGAACACAGTGCTTGATCGGTAAAATAGCAAGTGTACTATTTTGCCTCTTGTAATAATAGGGAAAATTCCCCGAATATTGATCTCAGGGACTGCGCAGGAATAATGAGTTCAATTCAAAGTTCAATTAAACAAAAACTTTAATTGGGTTTTGTTTGGTGATTATCACTTAGCGAAAAGTAAAATAAGCAGTAAATGAAATTGACTTTGTAACAAATATGAGTAACATGCTAGGGATAGTGGATGATTGACAATGTAACAACTGTGAAATTTCTATTGCAACAACTTATTTTCAATAATCAATTACCGGTTCTTAAGGTTGTTTGATCCTAAGTCCTTAGTGAAAAAACCTTTGATCCTTCATCCTAAACCCTAAGTCCTTAGAAATTTACGATGAAATCAAGCAATCAGTTATCAAGAATATCCGGTTGCTATAAGGTATTTCTAGTCCTAGGTAATATCTATTATAGCATATTCTCATGAAAGCATTATCAATGGTGGTCCGACCTAAATGATAATCATAGATCAATTCCAATTTGTCCGAAAGGAAAAGCTTTAAAAACATCAAGAGAATAAATTAATAATTGAAAACATGATAGTTATCGCAATTGCAAACTCAGAGTCAATACAAAGTGAAATCAGAGCCACCCCCCTAGCATTGGGGGGTTTAGCTACTCATAGTAATCAAAGAAAATATAATAATGAATAAAGACATTACAAGAAATTGGAGGAGATTGAATCTTCAATTGCTTCCGTTCATGAAGATCTTCTTCTCTCCCAAACCCTTGCTTTCTCCAATCTTCTATTGTATTCTTTTCTCTAATTTGTCAAAAAGTTCCCTTCTCCTGACACAAACCTTGTTTAAGTAGTGTTAGCATCAGTCTTAGTGTCCACAAAAAGTCCAAAGTACCCTTAATGACAGGACATATTGAAACAGATCAAAAAGTGGAGTTTCTGCCCGCATCCATCTACACGGGCCGTGTTGATTAACACGGGTGCCCATGTTGATTCACTGACTGACGTAAAGTTGAGATGCTGCCCAGGCCCATCAACACGGGTCGTGTTGATTAACACGGGTGCCCGTGTTGATCCTCTGTTTTCTGCTCATCCAATCCTTTCCTGATGCTTTCAACACGGGCCGTGTTGATGTACACGGGTGCCCGTGTTGACCTCCTGATTCTTCACCAAATCCCATCATTCAGCCTTCCGGAGTCCCTCAAGTCCTCTCATTAGCTCCTCCGATCACACGCATCAACCTATAACACTAACACTACCAAACAAAGGCATAAATAAGATCTTTTGACATAAACTTTAAACCAACTGCAATGCAATACTATAAATTAGTAAATATGATAAACTTAACTTAAAAAGCAATAAAACAACTGAATGTGTTACCGAGATGGTAAATTTGTGCCGGATGAAAGACAAAACTTAATAGAAATGGTGACCGATCACAACCCCAAACTTATCTCATTGCTTGTCCTCAAGTAATGTATTAAGACTAAACAGAGGTCACCCACGAATTTCTCTTCTCCACAATACAACTTGTGTCTTTCGCAACTTGGATTTTTCCTTCCCGATCAAGCTTCTGGTTTCCTGAATCGAACTATCTACCACACTTTCACATCAGAGGGCTTCTTTACCTGCAAGCTTTTTCACACTCTCACCAGATCTCTCGGGGTTAAAGTGTTTGCACTCCACTACGCCAAAAACGATTATAGACAGCGCCATTTAGACAGCACTTTTTTACAAAAGCGCTGCCATAAGTAAAATAAAAAATAAAACACGGAAATTGTATTAAAAGATGAGGCAAAGCGCTGGTATAGGGACAATCTTAGATAGCGCTTCTTCAAAAGCGCTGGTATAGGTTAACATTAGAAAGCGCTTCGAAAAGCGCTGATATAGGCCCATATTAGGCAGCGCTTTTTCATAAAGCGCTGTAGAAAGTCAAATAAATTTAATAAAAAAAATTTTATAAGCGCTGGTATAGTTTCATATAAGAAAGCGCTTTAGTGAAACGCTGGCTTAGGTTCCTATTAGAAAGCGCTTTCAATAAAAGCGCTGGCTTAGTATAATTAAAATTGAAAGTGAAAAATATAATCTCACGTAAAATCCTATTCCCAATTGAAAAACCCTATCGTACGTTCTTCTTCTCCCAAACCAAACTCTCTCAATCCCCAAACAAACTCTCTCAATCCACAAACAAACCTTCTGAATTCGAAGAACCCTAATTGAACCCCTTGTGAATCCCTTCTCTGCTCACGAAATTCCCTCTTCGCTCACGAAATTTCCTCTTTCTTCTCTCACGAAAATCTCACGAATTTCTTCTGGGTGTATATCTTCTTCTTCGGCCACCGTAACACAATCGGTGGAAGCCTCCGACTATGTTTCACAGGCGCTCGTACTCCCTCCCTTTACGGCCGCACAAACTCCCTCTGACTACGTTCATTTTATTCGGCCGCTCCGTTGACACTAAGTTTCTCAGCCGTTCGTTTCTTCTCAACGTTTGGCCGTCGTTTCGGTAAGTCTCGACATCCTTTATATGCTATACATTCTTACTGTAATTACTCTGGGTAATTTCTGTGAGTTGCCCTGTGGCTTTGCTATAACAATAAGTACTCTGTGCAAAAATGATAGCTTAGAAGTGAAAGTTTGACAACACATTGGTGGTTTTTTTGTAGTTAATGTCTGTTCTTTCAACATCCCCTGTTAGATTAACCTGGATTCTCTGCAGTTATGAGATCTGTTAGTTGACTGTGTTTTCTTTGAAATCTTAACTTAGAGCCTGAGATATGAACACCCCAATTTTGACCCGACTGCCATAAATTTCCTGACTGAATGTATGCAGTCATTGACTGCGGGGAATTTGGCTTTCAAGTTAGATGTTATCCATGGTAACAATTGTTTTGAGAAGACTCGGAATCTAGGCCGAGTTGTGATTTGTGAACAGGATGGATGAGAGTGTTCTGTACATGTCAAAGTTCTTGAAAAAGATCTGGGATCTTTGACGCAGTTGGCACATCTTGTTATCTTAATTTCTTACCTAGGTGTTGCTGATATATTGGCCTGGCTCCATGAAACACTAACTGTGAAATGCAAATACAAACTTTCCTTGTTCAGTAGTTCGTAGCAACACTTATGTTCTCACTTGAAACCTTAAATTTGAATTAGGTATTGAGTTATGGAGGATTTTGCCTTTTGGAGAGACATGGGCATTTAAAACTGGCTTGTGTAAAAATAAATTTAATCTATGTCGTGACTATATTCATCATTGCTCTAAAACTCAATTTCCTTGCTTTTGTTAAACCAACATTAGTCTAGTCATTGTCTTAGTCGTGGAAACGAGTTAGTTAGTGGTGTCTTAGTCTTTTTTTCTTTCTTTCTTTTACTTTCATGCTTTTTGCACTGTGTATGTGTATCTGTGGGATTAGATTTGATAGATCATTGGTAGACTAGAACAATTCCATTCAACTTTGTCTCAATGAATGTCAGTGTATTTTTTTTTTCTTTTACCATTAATTTAGATTCTTTGTGGTTAATTAAAAACTCTACAATCAAGTTATTTAAGCTATCTAATTTTCATCTTACACTTAACAAAACATGGAAATTTAGATCATTAGTTTTTAATTTAAATAAGAAATAATAAGTTTAAAAATTCAAATATTTTATTTTGATTTAAAAACTCTTAATACAGTTAATTACTGCATTTATGCACAAAATATATTCAGTTCATTGAGAAAATATTTTGATTGGATTAGACTCCACCTAGCTTTTATAATTTGGTTGGATTGGATTTCCCTTATATTGTATAATTTTGATTAGACGGGTGGTTTAAAATATTTTTGTATTCTCTCACATTGATTTGAAGCTGAAATCCCACTTAAAAAACTTGTGGTTGATCATTTTTCAAACTAAATAAATGATAATAAAGTTTCTAATTTAGTGGTATTCCTTTAAGCATGCACCAAACTAAGGATCTTAGAGATATCTTATAATTGTGACAATTGTGATTAAATGTTATAATATGATCATTATTGAAAATTGAAATTGAAGTTGATGAAATTGATTTTAATATAATTGCATGCAATTAGCATGGTTTTTATTTTAGGTTGCATTTAATTATTAAAGTTTTCTATTGATTTTAGTGTACTGATTTGATGAATTTGTTTAAGGTAAAGGTGTTGCTGAAACTATGATCTTTGGTTGAATATTTGCTGCAATGCAACTATAATAGCTACATGAATTAGTCGTATTTGACTGATTCATACTTTCTTAGTCTATGTTATTTTGTTCCTAATTAATAGGTTAGTTATCGATATAAACTATCCTATTTTGATTCCAAATTAATAAGCACTACCTCAGTTTTAGCTTAAAATAATTCTATGAGAAAACAATATCATGTAATTTTAAATCTTTTATTTAAAATTAGTTTAAAATGCAAGTAGAATCCTTGCTATTATGTTGTGATTGATCTAATGCTTCAGTGGAGTATTTCTAGGGATGACAATGGACAGAATTTAGGCAGAGTACGTCCCCATACTCATTACTATGTGGAGTATTTGAAGAACCAAAATTGGGACAATTCAAACCTTTGTCATTATTATGTGTCGTAACCATGTGCTTGTATGTGTTGCTCATTACTGTTTTGGTTGAAGGAATTATGCTAGTTTCTTTAGCTTTTAATGAGAAGTAAACTCATTGTTTTAGGTAATGTACCCTTCAAAGCTACTAGTCCTTTGCATTACATTACAATGTAAGAAGTTTCTTGTTAATGAGAATGTCCTTTTCACTTTCAATAACAATTGTAACAAGAGTATTAGTTGTTGTCTCAATTGCTTGAATGTATTATGCAAAAAAAAACTATATAGGACAAGTGAATTAAAAATTTCACAGACTTATTAGCCCTCATGAGAGATATGCTTCCGGAGGATAATGTTCTTCCTAATCGAACCTATGAGGCCAAAAAAATGTTGTGCTCTATTGGCATGAGCTATGATAAGATACATGCATGTCCAAACGATTGCGTTTTGTTTCGAAATGAATATGCATCGTTAAATGAGTGCCCGAAATGCGGTTTATCTCGATATAAGAAAAAATTGTCTCCAGCAAAAGTCTTATGGTATTTTCCTATAATTCCGAGATTTAGGCGCATGTTTCGTAGTGAAACCGATGCAAGACATTTGACTTGGCATGCAGATGAAAGAATTATTGATGGAAAGTATCGACATCCGGCAGATTCACCACAGTGGTCGAAAATTGATGATGATTATCCTGATTTTGGAGCAGACGCAAGAAACCTTCGATTGGCATTATCTACTGATGGAATGAACCCACACGGTCTTCAAAGTATCTCACATACCACATATTTAACTTAAGAGTTATTTTAATATTTAACACATATTTCTCATATAATTAAATAGTTTTAACTTAAACATACCATGTTATATTATTTTGTAGTATTTTGATGACTTCAAGTGTGCTACTTACTCAAAATCTAAGTTGGATGAACTTAAGGAGGAATGGTGTCAATTCATGATTGAGTTGAAAGTTGTATAGGTATACTGAAATCTTACTATAATTGATGAGAATTTTGAGTATAGCCAAGTGCATGTTGCAATATTTGATTTATCTACATAGATTATTTAGTGATATGTAGGCCGTTTGAAATACATTCGTGGAAAATGTAGAATGGTTTTATATACACTAATGTAGAATGTTTTTCACCTTTATATTATTTTGTTTTTGGTTTTCTGTTACTCTGTTTTGTGATTATAATGGTTAATTTGATGCAATTGCAGGATATTGAAGGGTAAAAAGGTTAGCTGGCAAGAAGAAAAAGTAGATATTTAGCATCCTTTTGACTTGTGTAAAAAATAACAATGTTTTGGATAATGCAATTGTTTTCATTGAATTGGATGTAATTTTGTTATTGTTTATTAATAGGGTTAATAGTACTTTACCCCCCTGTAATATGAGCGTGTTTCGGTTTACCCCCTTACCGTTGCCAAAGGCAGGTTTTGGCAACGGTTTTTTTGAAAAAACCGTTGCCAAAAGGCAGGGAGGGGGGAAAAGCAAAATTCGCTAACATTACAGGGGGGTGAAGTACTATTAACCCTTATTAATATATTCTTAGCATATAAAAAATCCAAAGTTTATTCGTATATATATATATATATATATATATATATATATATATATATATATATATATATATTCTTAGCATCTTAGCTCTGAAAAATAGAGTTTTTTTTTTGTTGTTTATAGGTGAAATTTGTAATGGTATATTGTACAGGTGCAAAATGTGGTGAAAACCTGGGGCAAGCCTTTTTTAAATAGATCCATTTAAAAATTTCGTGGACATTAGACAGCGCTTTAAAAGAGAAGCGCTGCCTAAAAGCTATTTAAAAACTTTGTTTCAGAAAAGCGCTGCCTAAAGGGGGCCTTTAACAGCGCATTTAAGAAAAAAGCGCTGGCTAAAGTGGTCCTTTAGCAGCGCTTGTGGGGACAGCGGTACCTAAAGGTGGCCTTTAGCAGCGCTTTTAAGAGGCTTTTTCTTAAAAATTGTTTCAGAAAAGCGCTGTCTAAAGGGGGCCTTTAGCAACGCTTTAGATATAAAAGCGCTGTCTAAAATGGGCCTTTAACAGCGCTTTATAGGTAAAAGTGCTGACTAAAGGGTGCCTTTAGCAGCGTTTTCAAGGTGAAAAAAAGCGCTGCCTTTACCCACGGCAGCGGGGGAATAGATAGCACTTTTAAGCGCTGCCTTAAGCCAAAAAAAGCGTTGTCTATGTGCTTGTTTGGCGTAGTGCTCACAGTACCAAAGTATGCAATATCAACTCTTAATTTTGAATTTACTCTATCTTCACTACACAAACAGATTCCACACACTTTATGAAGTCTTTTGGGTTGTAACGAGACTCATGTACAGTAGGATAGACAAACGAATGGACAAAAAAGGGTTTTGGATTCGGCATTCATGTTATTTTTCTCATTTTTGTGCCTCAATAATAATCTGGGGGTTTATTCAACTTTGATTCTTTACTCAAAAAATTTTATGAGCATGTTAGAGTCTTTAGTCACGGCAAGTGCTTTTCTCTTCTTTTTATTTTATTTTATTATTTTTTTTCTTACGCACTTGCTCTCTTTCTACGAATTGCCACCCCAAACTTAGCTTTTTGCACACTTTATAATCTACAACAATCATGCCGAACAAGGGTAGGAAGTGTATAGTTATGGATAAACAGGGGTCTAATTCAAACAAAAAGGCTAAGGCTCAACGGGGTTCACAACGGATAAACATAAGGTAAAGGATGGATAGAAAGGCTAAGGGTGAAACAAATGACATGCCTCAGTGTGTGTCCTCATGTTGTGCTGTGTCAAAAGAACATACGCAAAATCAGAGTGATAAGGTCATACCTGACTGAACTCTCATGATGATATTTTGGTGTTTGGCCTTTGTACTCTCACCATGTTGGTTATGCTTACAAGCTCTGAAGCCTCCTCGTGTCATGTGGTTTCTTTTCCGACTCAGGTATACCATACAACCATTTTGGTCCAGTGTTACCAAATCACGTCCAACCTTTAATTTTATCATTTCAGGGCTGCATCAACTTCCGGAGTGCCTCGGGAGATTAAGTATGGGGAGTATCTTTCATCCACTAGCTATCAATCTCGCATTCATCCCACAACTATTGTCATTCTGTAACACAATGGTACACCAAAGACAAAAAGTAATGCTAAAAACAAAATAAAAACAGAAACAAGAGCAATGCAAGAAACCCCCCCCCCCCCACACCTGAACTAAACATTGACCTCAATGTTTTAGCCCAACTGCGGAAAGGACTCACATAGGGTACGTCAACTCCAGCTATTGCTTTCAAGCTTTCACTAGAGAAATCCCCTTTTTAATACCTGAAATAAAACAAACAAAAAGACAAATTAATTATTAAAAGTGTGGGTTGCCTCCCACAAAGCGCTCCGTTTAACGTCGCATGGCTCGACGGTCCATTACCCTTTATTATAGAGGGTATTTTCTCTTCCACACCTAGTTGCTTTTCACCTCCACAACCAAAAACTCATAATGATGAAAAGTATGGACAACTTTTCTCTTCAATGCACCTTCCTCATTCATCTTTTCACCTTTCTTTTTCTTCGAACATTTGGTGTCTATAAGAGTTGGTTCCACCCGAGAGGTTATGCTTGACACTTTTTCTTGGAGATGTTTAGGGCTTTTGTATTCTCCCTCGTTTTCGATCATACCAACAGAAGCTTGATCATGTACAACCGCACTTTGTTTCCTGACTTCTAACATCTTTAAGGTTACTTCTTCATTAAAGGCTTTCACCGGCAGAGTCCCTTTCTCAATGTCAAAGTTGCAACGACTTGTCAACAAAAACGGTCTCCAAAGAAGGATAGGAGTTTCTTCATCTTTAGGAATGTCCATGATGTGGAAATCAACAGGGAATACAAACTTATCCACCTCCACTAGTACGTTTTCAACTACCCCATATGATTTCTTGATGGTGTGATCAGCGAATTTCAACTTTGTCTCACTTTCACTTATCTTTCCCAATTCAAGCTTTTTAAAGATAGATAGTGGCATTAAACTCACACTAGAACCAGAATCAATAAGTACCTTTTTAAACATTCTGTTCTTGATGGTGCATGGTATCGCCACCTCTCCAGGGTCTTTCTTCTTGATGGGGATCTTCCTTGCTGGAGAGACTATACTACACTTTTCAGTTGCAATTTCTGGTTCTCCCCCTAATGGTCTCTTTTTACCGATAACCTCCTTCATGAACTTCTTGTACAAAGGCATGTGCTCAAGTGCTTCAAAGAAAGGTAGATTAACCTCTAATTTTTTAAACAAGGTTGCAAACTTCTCAAAATCCTTTTCTTTTGAATTCTTCTTTGTCACTCTAGAAGGAAAAGGTAACTTGATTTCCGGTTTAGCATCTTTCTTATTTTTCTCTTCAAGTGGCTTAACCGGTGATATCACAATTTCGGGCTCTTTCACATTTTCTCTTATCTCCAAATCTACCTCAATGACCAAGGGATCATCTATTTCCTCTCTTTCTTTTTCAGGTTCTGCTACTCTCCTACTTCTTGTAGTAACAACATTAATCTTCTCTTGGTCTTTCGGATTTTTCACAGTTGAGCTCGGAAGGGTACCTTGTGCCTGTAGAGTGAGATGTTGTGCTATCTGCCCCACTTGAACTTCCAGATTTTTAATTGAGGCCGAAGTGTTTCTGTGGTTGTTTCTTGTTTCTTCTTGGAACTGAGAACACTGCCCAGCTAATCTTTCAATTGCCACTTCCCACTCTGCCTTCTGGGTACCTTGTTGTTGTTGATCTTTCCAAGCAAAATTTGGATGATTCTTCCACCCTGGATTATAGGTGTTAGAATACGGGTTGTTTTACCTTAGGAATTTGATTTCTTCAATCTGCTTGGGAGTAGCAAAACAGTACACCGTTTGGTGTGGGCCATTACAGATTTCACAGCTGACAGGTTGAGCTTGTTAAACTTGAGCCACTTGTTGTGTACCTATATTCATAGCCTTCAATTTCTTTTCAACTTCTGCAGCTATCGCATCTTCAACCCGAATTTTAGAAGTCTCCAACTTTAGATCAATTATTCCCTCAGGTTTGTTAGTACACCTGTCATACAACTCTAGATGCTTATTTGCAGCTATCGCTTCAATGATCTTCTTAATACCAGTGGCTGTTGAGAAATTAGTTGAGCCACCGGCTGCCGTATCGATCAACTGCTTTGTCTTTATTTTAAGCCCATTAGCAAATACTTGCATCTGTTCAGTATGATCCATGTTATGAGTTGGGCATGCTACGAGGATCCTCTTGAATCTTTTGTAGGAATCTCCCAAAAGTTCACCCTCCTTCTGCTTAAAGTTCAGAATTTCATACCTTTTTCGTAGAAAGACCGACGCTGGAAAATACTCATTCAGGAAGGCCTTTTCCATCTCTTCCCACGATGTGATACTGCCCACTGGGAGGGAGTAGAACTACTCTTCTACCTCTTCGGCTAAGGTGAAAGGAAACATCCTTAGCTTCTTCAGTATGACCATCAATTTTCAGAGTGGTGCTCATGGTCAAAAATCTTTGCAAGTGCTTGTTTGCATCTTCATTAACCTTTCCGGTGAAAGGCTTTCTTTCGAGCTGAGTGATGGTGCTTAGATGCAATTGAAAATTAGGAACATTCACCGGTTGGTTGACAATTGTTAGTCTCCCACCCGGTGTATTCGCAACACCATAGTCTCCGAGGAGCCTTTCTTGAGGTTCCCCCATAACGGTCTCTGTCTCTGACTCTGTATCTGATTTTGACCCTGTATTTGAACGACCAGAATGATCTGAAGCTTCTTCCTCTTTTTCTAGTTCTGGAATTACGGGTTCTACGGTTGACTCTGCCAGTCTTGCTTGTTTAGCTTTTCTAAGCCTAGCGTGCAAAGATTTTTCAGGTTCTGCGTCAAAAGATAAATCAGCTGAGGACTTTCCTCGCATACAAAGATTAGAGCAGATTAGTTGAAATTAAACAAAATAACAAAAATAAAGCTGAAAATAAAATTTTAGTCGCAGAGCAACAAAATTCTAACTGAACTCAACTTAAACTCAATATTATGGCAGTCCCCGGCAACGGCGCCAAAAACTTGATCGGTAAAATAGCAAGTGTACTATTTTGCCTCTTGTAATAATAGGGAAATTCCCCGAATATCGATCTCAGGGACTGCGTAGGAATAATGAGTTCAATTCAAAGTTCAATTAAACAAAAACTTCAATTGGGTTTTGTTTGGTGATTATCACTTAGCGAAAAGTAAAATAAGCAGTAAATGAAATTGACTTTGTAACAAATATGAGTAACATGCTAGGGATAGTGGATGATTGACAATGTAACAACTGTGAAATTTCTATTGCAACAACTTATTTTCAATAATCAATTACCGGTTCTTAAGGTTGTTTGATCCTAAGTCCTTAGTGAAAAAACCTTTGATCCTTCATCCTAAACCTAAGTCCTTAGAAATTTACGATGAAATCAAGCAATTAGTTATCAAGAATATCCGGTTGCTATAAGGTATTCCTAGTCCTAGGTAATATCTATTATAGCATATTCTCATGAAAGCATTCTCAATGGTGGTCCGACCTAAATGATAATCATAGATCAATTCCAATTTGTCCAAAAGGAAAAGCTTTAAAAACATCAAGAGAATAAATTAATAATTGAAAACATGATAGTTATCGCAATTGCAAACTCAGAGTCATTACAAAGTGAAATCAGAGCCACCCCCCTAGCATTGGGGGGTTTAGCTACTCATAGTAATCAAAGAAAACATAATAATGAATAAAGACATTACAAGAAATTGGAGGAGATTGAATCTTCAATTGCTTCCGTTCATGAAGATCTTCTTCTCTCTCAAACCCTTGCTTTCTCCAATCTTCTATTGTATTCTTTTCTCTAATTGGTCAAAAAGTTCCCTTCTCCTCACACAAACCTTGTTTAAGTAGTATTAGCATCAGTCTTAGTGTCCACAAAAAGTCCAAAGTACCCTTAATGACAGGACATATTGAAATAGATCAAAAAGTGGAGTTTTTGCCCGCATCCTTCTACACGGGCCGTGTTGATTAACACGGGTGCCCGTGTTGATTCACTGACTGACGTAAAGTTGAGATGCTGCCCAGGCCCATCAACACGGGTCGTGTTGATTAACACGGGTGCCCGTGTTGATCCTCTGTTTTCTGCTCATCCAATCCTTTCCTGATGCTTTCAACACGGGCCGTGTTGATGTACACGGGTGCCCGTGTTGACCTCCTGATTCTTCACCAAATCCCATCATTCAGCCTTCCGGAGTCCCTCAAGTCCTGTCATTAGCTCCTCCGATCACACGCATCAACCTATAACACCAACACTACCAAACAAAGGCATAAAGAAGATCTTTTGACATAAACTTTAAACCAACTGCAATGCAATACTATAAATTAGTAAATATGATAAACTTAACTTAAAAAGCAATAAAACAACCGAATGTGTTACCGAGATGGTAAATTTGTGTCGGATGAAAGAAAAAACTTAATAGAAATGGTGACCGATCAGTGCTTCAACATGTGTGCAGTGTAACATCTAGCCTTGACAGCAAGCCAATTGTATGTTGTTTGGTACACAATTTTTAGTTGGGATTTAATCATATTTGTTGCAGTTAATTTAACAATATTTTTTTGATTCATCTGCGACTCAAGATGTTCAAATCAGATTTAAATTTGAATTTTAAATATAACAAATCATATCTTATTGTTGAAGACAATTATGGAGAAGATAATATACAATAGAATCAACTATTTTCTAGACTAAATCAAATCAAGTATCCGAAGGAGAAAAACCCATAAGACATTTCTATATAAGTAGGTTCAAGTATCAATTTTAAGACATATATTTTGTGCCTAATGTTTAATATCTTTGTGCTAGGATTTTAAGTCTTTGTAACTTGTATTCCACGCTAATACCATAATAAGTATTAGTGTAGAATCTTTGTGTACTCCACTCCATGTTTTAGTAACTTGACATAGTTGTTGGTTTATCTTAGTTGATTTGTAAATTCAAAATTCATTATGGTTGTTATTGAAGTTGATCACTTAGGATTAGTAATTGAGAAAAGTGAGAGAGTTCTAATATTTATGGGGAGAAATAAATAGAAAGTCACTATGATTAGGAAGATGCATTGAAAATCATGGGGTTGGTGTTCATAGAAAATAAGTGTACTACTTCGAAGTAGTGAATTTTCTTTCTTGGGTAGAGTGTCCTCCAGACGTAGGTGTCATTTGCACCACACTATGGTTAACAATATCTATGGACTTTTTACTATTTCCTATATATGTGTTAAATCTAGTTTAAGTTGTTGGACCATTTGTTGCAACATTGTGTCAATCATTTGTCCCTTCAAAAACAAAGTATGCCTCCACATCATTGAAAATAGAGTATACATTTTGGGATTGGTTGGAAAATGAATTATGAGAGGGTTCTAAATATAGATTGTTGAAGCAATACAATCCATTTTTATTAAGGAACCCTTCAAATAACACCAATCTAGATGCATGTGGCTTAACATAGCATTTTTTAGCATGAAAATCAAAGTACACATTATAATCTTTAGCAAATTTAGAGAGTAAAATTAGATTCCTAGTGATGCTAGGAACATGAAGAAGATTATTCAGCATTAGAATAGAGTTGGACATAATTTTGGACATATTATGATTAGGAAGATGCATTGAAAATCACGGGGTTGGTGTTCATAGAAAACAAGTGTACTACTTCGAAGTAGTGAATTTTCTTTCTTGTGTAGAGTGTCCTCCAGACGTAGGTGTCATTTGCACCACACTATGGTTAACAATATCTATGGACTTTTTACTATTTCCTATATATGTGTTAAATCTAGTTTAAGTTGTTGGACCATTTGTTCCAACATCGTGTCAATCATTTGTCCCTTCAAAAATAAAGTATGCCTCCACATCATTGACAATAGAGTGTACATTTTGGGATTCGTTGGAAAAGGAATTATGAGAGGGTTCTAAATATAGATTGTTGAAGCAATACAATCCACTTTTATTAAGGAACCCTTCAAATAACACCAATTTAGATGCATGTGGCTTAACATAGCATTTTTTAGCATGAAAATCAAAGTACACATTATAATCTTTAGCAAATTTAGAGAGTAAAATTAGATTCCTGGTGATGCTAGGAACATGAAGAAGATTATTCAGTATTAGAATAGAGTTGGACATACTTTTGGACCAAAAATTCAGAAACCTACCGACCTGACTGCAAGACTTTGACCGTTTCAAACTAAGACCTCATTAGTATAAGCACAAGAATGAACATTTTGTAAGCTTGAAGAACAGGAAGTGTTATGATGTGATGCACTAGAGTCTACAAACCAGGTGTGAAGCTCTAGACCTTAAGGAACCTAAAGGTTATCCTAATGACTTAAGAGTGAAATTTCTTTTGAAGATGTGGAGTATTTACTTTTCTAATTTGCATGACTCTAATCAAGTCCACTTCAGGAAGAAGGTTGTTATTGAGTTTTTAGTGGTGGAGGTTCAAAATACTCATCATATTTGTGCCATCAATCAATGACTGCATGTCTACACTTCTTGTAAAATTGACAGGTTGGTCTATTACCTATATTGGTAGCCTGTCTCTCACGACCTATGCCTCTAAATACATGAGCTCGACCACAAAAATGATAATAGGAATCGGGTGTAACTCCATTTCTTACTAAAAATTTGTTAGATACAGTTTGACTAACATTAGCTATTTCACTTGGAGTCGAAAGGACTTGGAGAAATATATCTAATTGTGATTCTTGAACATAAAGCAATGCCTCCACATCATAAATGTCAATTTGTTCAAATTTTCCATATAACATCATGATGAAGGCATTGTACTCTTTAAGTATATATTGAATTATTGCATCAATCTGGTCCCTTTCAAATATTGGATCACCAAATGGTAGCAGGGAATTAACAATCGCTCAAATTTGAAACACTTTCTTATATATTGGTTGGTTATCTTTCTTGCTAATCTTTAAATCAAACCTTAGTTGATGAACTCGTGCTCTCATATGAGAATGAAAGTGCTTATGCACCTTGTCCCACACTTCATAGGTATGTTTACACAAAAACACGTTGTAATGGGGAAAATCTGAGATCAAAGCCATAGAATTGACTTGACTCATTATTTTAGTGAAAGTTGTCACTGCCCTTTATTGTTTCCAAAGAAAATGGGAAAAGAACAAAATAAAACCCAAAGTTTTTAAAAAAAAAAGAGATATTAAGTACGAGTGTTGATTATACAAGGGGAAGGTTTTAAGCACCCCTTATATCTGTGGTACTCCACAGGAACCTTTTTGAAAATCTGTGTTAAAAAAGATATTGTGTGTGAAAGAAACAGTTTGTTTGGTTTTTAAAATAAGTTCGGCAAGACATTACATCTTGTGCCTACATACCTCCTCAGTGCAATGGAGAAGTCAGAGCTAATGTAGTTCTGCTTAAAAAGGAATAAACACTTTATCATCGTCAAAGAAAATACTCAGCCATTGATCTTGAGCATGAGAACAGATGGATTCTTTCCATCACAAATGAAAGAAGGGCTCAAACCTGGATAAAATCAACAAGTATGCCACTAGCTCCCTCAAGTGGAAAAGATTCTGTCATATCAATCAATATCAAAATCGTGGGGTACCGCAACTCACTACAATAATTAATCGTGTCTAAACTTTTGGAAGAAACGCCAACAAGGGCAAAAATATTTTTAGAGAAAGATTTTAAAAGAGAATGAAAACATAAGAAGATTTTGGAAAAATGGAGAATATTTTGAAAATCTAAGAAGGGGAAAGAGATGAAGGGACTATCCTAGAGCGTAAAATAAAAGCTAAGGAAAAGAACGGTCTAACCAAATAAGAAGCCAACACTTGACATTAAGAGTCAAGGTGGATTTCCCATCCTTTGAACTACCAACACTAAACCAACGCATTACCACTTGGGGATCCAGATGAACTTATTATCTTTAGCACCACTTGTATTAAGCCTTTGGAACACATTAAATTTTGACAAAAATTGGGTAGAGTAACGACTGTGTATAGGCGAAATCCTTATCTCAATGCCTTGGAATTAACCATCAAGGACTTTCGAGGAAATAACTGTACAGATAAATAGACAGCAACCCATTCCAGACAGAATGACAACAAAATAAATAGGTCCAGAGGTACTAAGTCCAACAAGTACAGGTCTCCAAAATGCTCGGGATAGTAACCAATAGTCCATAGAGAGCCTCAAGTATTTTTTATGGTTTAAGTTGTTTATTAATGTTTTAGCACAAAAAATAGAGTATGGTCCAAATGGACAAAAGGAAAATAGCGGAAACATAACAAACATCCAAATGGACAAAGGAAAAATAGCGGAAACATAAACATGATGAATGATAAAATAAAGCATGAAGCAGGAGATATAAAGAACAATATAGTAAAGTGCGGAAATTAAAGTTAATTGTTAAATGTTAGCAAGATAACCATCTTGAAACTTGTCAAGTATATCATCGAAGTTTTAGTAATAAAGATCTCTGGAGAGTGAATGATGATCTCAGATTTTAATTGAATGAAAGTTTATCAGAAGCTTGATAAAATCATAGCGACTACACGATAAACTTCCATAAATCTTAAATCAACCGCATACAATTCTCTGCCATATTGGATCTTTTTCGATTTAGGGACAATGTTGTGCTATGTTAAGCAGATCTCCAAGTGACTTACGTAGAAGTCACCTTACAACGAGGCCGGTCAACAATTTATGTGCTAATGCATGCGAGAGAAACAATATATAGATCGTTATCCGAAAGCAATACCACACGAAAAGAAAATAGGTAGCGATCTCATTTTCATCAAGAATCCATAAGAATTCTCAATATATTGAAGACTTTCATCGATCAAAAATAAAAATAAGGAGAAGAGGAATAAAGATACATTAAAATAAAATCACTCACACTATCATTAATATCATTCATCTAATATTATGGATTTGGCTCTTTCAAACCTATCAACATCCTAGATCTAATGATATTAATGAAGTAGAGGAAGATGAGATACAAAAACAAGTTTAAAAAGGCAAAAAAAAAAAAACAGCATTCTGTCAGCTGCAAATCGATTTGCACAAAGTGTAAATCGATTTGCATAGCACATATTTTCAAATTTTGCGTAGAAATCAGTTATGTAAATCGATTTGCACAAGATGCAAATCGATTTGCACAAGATGCAAATCGATTTGCACTACACAACTTTTCAAAAAAACAGCAAATAAAGAGAAAAAACTTGTTTAAACATAGAACAAAACACCTTTTGATCTTGTATCAACTTGTGCACGAAAATACATCAAATTACCATCAAATAGCATCAATGTAGCACTAAAGGTGCATCACACACAAACAACAATAGATCACATCTTGGAATATGGAGTGGATCTAGAGATTTACCAATTCTTTCACAAACTTTGAATCTTCTTCAAGAACACAACATCAAAGCTTGAATCTACTCACAATTGATGAAGAGATAGTGTTTGGATGAAGGTTTAGCTCAAAGTTAGTGAGGTTCATGGTGGAGCTTACTAACGTTTTGTGGAAGAAGAGAGATTTGAGTGATTTGGGAGGGGATGAGGAGAGAAAATACAAGAGTTTATTTGGCTTTTCAAGCTTGTTAAATGAAGAGGTAGATGTCCCTATTTATAGGATTTAGGCTTGGGATTGGTGGTGGTTTGGAGTTAGGCTTGGTAAATGAAATTAGGTTTGGTAAAGGAATTTGGAGCCAAAATTATGATCCAATGGTGCACATGTCATTAAATGAGGGTACATGATAGGATTTGATCAAAATTATGTAGGAAATTGATTGTGCAATCTAGAACATTCACCCCACACATGAAAATGGTGACACACTCCTCAAAAGCTAAAAATTGCCTTCATTCTTCAAAATTCGCACTGGTGCAATCGATTTACACCTTATGCTAATCGATTTGCACTGCTGATAAAGGCAAAATCTGGGGCAAAAATAGTTATGTAAATCGATTTGCACTTTATGCAAATCGATTTGCACAGTGAAAATGTTGAAATATGCCCTTTTTGATGGATATCTTGGTTTGGCACCTACAAAACACAAACGTACAAAAGTACAAAGTAATATTTTTGGTATTTTAGTTAGTATAATATATACAAGTAAAAAAAACATTGGTGCTTGATGATCCCCCTTACAGATGAAGTGAGCATAACACCGAGAGTAAAGCTTTAAGATGAAACTCTTGATTGAGATGCAAATGATGTATGATCTTAGGGTCAGGAATTGGGATATGACACACGCGTGGTAACATAATTTTAGAGATTGTTGACAGCAGTCAAGCAAATAATGTTTGATCTTGAACAATCTAAGACTTGTAATCTTCATAAACAAAATTATCTAGTTTATCATTGTTAGTTTTGGACATGGGAGAAATGTGAGGATTCACCACCACCTTGTGAAACTTATATCACAAAATAACTCCTTAAACCCGCTAACTTCACAGGAGGAAGTTAATTTCTTAAAATTTGATTTATATCTTCAGTGCAAACATGTTGATAGGGCTTGAATTTGCCATTTTTAATTTGAGTGCTTGCGAAGATCAAACCACATGTTATGTGTTTTGTAGCGAATTTTCTTTATCTTCCATTGGAGCTAGTATTTTAATTTAGGGTTAATACCTATTTTCACCCCTGCCATATGAGGTTGGTTTGAAAAATCCCCCTGCCAAAAATAAAGTTGCAAGAATTCCCCTAACATTTGAAGATTCTCTCGTTTTAAACCTTTTAAAATATTTTTTTTTAAAATCAACCTTGCCATTTGAAGATTCGGTCATTTTGAACCCTATAATCTTGTAGATTATATCATTTTAAACCCTCAGGAATATGACGGACAAGATTGGTTTTACTAAAAAAATTAATTTACTGGGTTCAAAATGATAGAGTCCTTCAAGTGACAAGGTTGGTTTCAAAAATAAATTTTTTACAAAGTTTACAACGAGAGAATCTTCAAATGTTAGGAGAATTCTTGCAACTTTTTTTTTTGACAGGGAGTTTTTTCGAACCAACCCCATAAGGCAGGGGTGAAAATAGGTATTAACCCTTTAATTTATAAAAAAAAATGAAATAACTTATATTATTTAGAAGAATTTATAAAACTTATTTGGTCCAATAACATATACAATCATCAATGTGTATCCATCTTAATAGAGTTTAGTATATTTTATTGTGTATGCACCCGTTTAAAAAGTTTGACTTTATTATATCTTAGGGATCTTTTAGTGTGTTTTCGTGGTTCTTTTATATTTATGGAGTATATCAAAGATGGTATAGAAGAGTTGCAAATTATTTGATTGCTCCATTAGGCAGACATGAACCCTAATAAATTCATCGTAACTAATGCCACAATCAAAGGAACATCAACTCCAAAATGAATTTAAAAACTAAGTTTCCAACAACAACAAAAAATTATTGACCACCTTCCACCTCTATAAATAATAGAACTTTGATAAAGATTGTTATAAGTAGTGATCACTGATCACCATGAAAAAGACAAGCTTAGGATTTTTCTTCATTTTTCTTATTTTCCATGCTTCTCGTAAGTATTGATTATAAGTGCTTAGGAAATAATTAATATATTGTTAATGAAATTTACTATTTAATTAAGTTATATTTGTGTTAATAATATTATTGAGTAATCTATGAATGAATGCAGAAATGGTGATAGAAATCGAGGGAAACCGCTGTGAGACAAAGAGTCATTAATTTCAAGGGATTTGTTTGAGTCATCGCAACTGTGCTAGAGTTTGTCATTTTGAAGGTTTTCCTAAAGGTGGTAAATGCAAGGGAGGATTCTTTAGTCATTGCTCTTGCAAAAAGAGTTGTTAACTTAAAAAGAGTTCTCAAGTTGTTGCTCAAGCTTACTCTAACTTTATAACATTTTTTTTTATTGATTAAAATTCATGATCATTGTCAAATTTATGTGGAACCTGCATAACTTGATGTGTATTATGAATTTTAATGTTTAAAAAAATGTGTAAGATTGTCTTCTAAAATATCGATACCCCCTATACTAATTTGTGTGTTGTTTTATTTAGTTTATTAATATGCTTTTAGTTTTGTTCCGTTTCAACTTCTATTTGATTACTTAGGCTGACTTTGAGCTTGCATGCAATGAAATGTTACTTTTGTTAAGTGATGTATTTTAAGTCAAAAAGTAGTGAAAATTGCACCATTTTCATTTTATTTTATTTCAATAATTCATCTATAATTATTGTTTTAAAGTTAATAATTTTTTTTGGAATATATATATATATATATATATATATATATATATATATATATATATATATATACATAAATAAAATAACAAACAAACGATGTTATCATTTCTAAGTAGCAAAATTGATCCTTCTAAACATTATAATTTTTATACTAATTGACAGAATATGCATGAACATTTGCAATTTTCATAAAAAATTCACTATTTTTTATGTTAAAAAATAAAAAATATTTAAAATAAATGATATAAAATTATGTTGATTGTCGGAATACAACACACTAATAATATGAAAAATATATTCAATTAATTATACAATATGAGGTTCAATAATATATGACGTTCGCTTTCCCTTTTTTTAAAAGACAATAACATTATATAAATGAGAAATTAAAAAAAAAAAAAAAAAACCGTCACCTTAACAAGCAACATCCAGAAAAGATGCAACAGAAAGAGAAAAACAATTCACAAGGGTGAGTAGATGTTTGTTACTAATCATATTAATTTCTAAGTAATTAGGTGAGCATGTTATTAAATTACATGATCTCTTTTTAATGTTTGATAAAATATCCTTACCACTATAATTTGAATATCTCATCCTATTTAATGTCCACCTTTTTATCATCTATATTCTCACTTCCTCTAACATGGTAACAATTGGTTTAGCTCTGGCTTCAACAGTAACACTATCAACAATAATAGTGATGGAGGCTTTAGACTTGTTTTTTTTTAGCAAAATATTACATTTTGATTCTCTCTTGAACTATGATTTACTCCATAATCTAGAAGGTGTCATTAACATATATAAGAGAGTAATTAATATATCTATTGTGAGATTTTGGATCGAACTCTAGTATGGCCGAAGGGTAGCTTCTTGGTTCGACAGGGTTAAGCATGAAGTCGAAGGTTGTTCACATGCTTGTGTCGAAGATGCTAGGGTTGTTAGCATGTTAAATTAGGTTTTAGTGTTTAAATCCTAATTTGTTAAGTTAGCTTGTTTATTAAGTTGACTTGTGTAATGGGCCTTGTGGAAAAAGCCCATTAGTTAGTATGTTAGGTTTTATTATAAATAGCATACTAGTCTCTCATCATTGCTAAGCTGCAAATCCTAATTTAGGGTGAGAGAGGTTATTTGTTATTCTTGTAAACTTGTAATCTTGATTTAAGAGAAAGTAAAAGAATAACGGTTATAACCAATTATTGTGTTCTTCTTCTCCCCTATAATTCCCTATTATACTTTGTTATTGGTATCGTTTTTCACAACAAATTGGTGCCGTGAGCGTGGAGAAGATGCCGTCAACAAAGTATGAGATTGAAAAATTCACCGGAGTGAATGATTTCGGTCTGTGGCGCTTGAAGATGAAAGCCCTACTGGTTCAGCAGGGTTGTTTGGAAGCGTTGAAGGGAGAGGCAGCCATGAATGCTGCATTAACGGCAGCGGAGAAGACAACTATGATCGAGAAAGCACACAGCGCAATTTTGTTGAGCCTTGGTGATAAGGTTCTCCGACAGGTATCAAAGGAGACGACGGCATCAGGGTTATGGGTGAAACTTGAAAGTTTGTATATGACCAAATCGCTGGTAAATCGACTCTACCTGAAGCAAGCTTTGTATTCATTCAAGATGATTGAAGACAAAGTATTGGCTGAGCAGTTGGATATGTTCAACAAGCTGATTCTTGATCTTGAAAATATTGATGTGAAGATCGATGATGAAGATCAAGCGCTGTTACTATTGTGTTCTTTGCCTAGATCACATGCTCACTTCAAAGAAACTCTCTTGTATGGAAGGGAGTCCCTGACGTTTGAAGAAGTTCAATCAGCCTTGTACTCTAAGGACTTGAATGAACGAAAGGAGCATAAACCTTCGACTGTTGGCGAAGGTTTGGCCGTTAAAGGAAAACTCTTACGAAAGGATGGTAAGTTCGACAAGAAGAAAGGCAAAAGCCAGTCGAAGTCTTACAGTGGCGAAGCATCTGGCATTCGATGCTACCATTGTAAAAAGGAGGGTCACACAAGAAAGGTGTGCCCTGAACGCCTGAAATATCATGGAGGTAAGGATAATGGCAACGCTGCCATTGTTCAAGATGATTTCGAATCATCTGATGTTCTTGTGGTTTCAAGCAGTGACTCTAAGAGAGAGTGGATTATGGATTCAGGTTGCACTTGGCACATGACTCCAAACAAAGACTTGTTCGAGGAATTATGTGATCAAGATGGTGGATCAGTATTGCTGGGAAACAACAAGGCTTGCAAGATTGCAGGTATTGGATCTGTTAGATTCAAGCTCCATGATGAGTCAATAAGGTTGTTGACTGAAGTCAGGTATGTTCCTGATTTGAAGAGAAATCTGCTTTCTCTTGGTGAATTCGACAAGAAAGGATATGTTTTCCAAGGAGAGAAAAGTATCCTAAGAGTCATGAAGGGTTCGAAGGAAGTCTTGAGAGGCGTGAAGAAACAAGGCTTGTATACCCTTGAGGCTGAAGTTGTAAGTGGTTCGACAAATGTTGCATCCACGAAACCTTTGTCGAAAACTGAAATCTGGCACATGAGATTGGGCCATGTCAGTGAAAGGGGTCTGGTCGAATTAGGGAAACAAAATCTGCTTGGTGGAGACAAAGTCGAAAAGCTGAAGTTTTGTGAACCCTGTGTACTTGGAAAATCTTGCAGAGTGAAGTTCAACAAAGGCAAATCAAGAACACATGGATCCCTTGATTACATCCATGCTGATCTTTGGGGGCCTGCAAGGTGTGCATCACATTCTGGGGCAAGGTATTTCCTATCCATAGTAGATGATTATTCCAGAAAATTATGGGTATTCATCCAGAAGACTAAGGATGAAACGTTTGAGAATTTCAAAAGTTGGAAGACTCTGGTTGAAAATCAGACTGGCAGAAAGGTCAAGAGGTTGAGAACCGACAATGGCCTTGAATTTTGCAATGAGGCATTCGACAGTTTTTGTGCTACCTCTGGTATTGCAAGGCATAGAACTACTGCAGGTACTCCACAACAAAATGGTTTGGCTGAAAGGTTTAATCGAACTATTTTGGAGAGAGTTAGATGTATGTTGACTAGTGCGGGGTTAAAGAAGGTGTTCTGGGCTGAGGCTGTTGCGACAACAACATATCTGATAAACAGATGTCCTTCGACAGCGTTAGATATGAAGACACCTGAAGAAGTTTGGTCGGGACATCCACCAGATCTCGACAAACTGAGAGTATTTGGCTGCATAGCCTATGCTCACATTAGGCAAGACAAGGTCGAACCTAGAGCTCTGAAATGCATGTTCATGGGATACCCAGAAGGAGTCAAAGCTTATAGGCTATGGTGCCTAGAGCCAGGTCACAGGAGGTGTATCACCAGTCGAGATGTTGTTTTCAATGAAGCTGAAATGGCTTTTAAGAAAACTGATGATGTTGGTCGAAGTACAGAAACATCTGACAAAGAGCTGGAACAGGTAGAGATTCCTGTTGAGGTGGAGCATGTTGATGCTGAATTGCATGTCCCTGATGAAGTCGAAGAAGAAGCAGAAGATGCTGAGGAAGTTGAGGAAACTGACGATGACTACCTATTGTCGAGAGATAGGTCGAGAAGAGTCATCAAACCACCTCAGAGACTTGGGTATGCAGATCTTATAGCTTATGCATTAATCTCTGCCAGTGAGGTTCTTGATGATGAACCTAGAGATTATAAGGAAGTTATGAGGAGTCAAAATAAGACTGAATGGCTGAAGGCCATGGATGATGAGATGCAATCTCTTCATGATAATCACACTTGGGAACTGATCAAGAAACCTGCTGGGGCAAGGTTAGTCAGCTGTAAATGGATTTTCAAAGTTAAGGAAGGAATTGAAGGAGTGACGTCGAAAAGATATAAGGCAAGGTTAGTCGCAAGGGGTTTCACTCAGAAAGAAGGTGTCGACTTCAATGATGTGTTTTCTCCTGTTGTGAAACATAGGTCCATTCGAATGCTGCTTGCCATGGTGGCACAATTCGATCTTGAACTGGAACAGATGGATGTGAAAACTGCGTTCTTGTATGGTGATCTAGATGAAACGATCCTGATGAGGCAACCTGAAGGGTATGTCGAAAAGGGGAAGGATGATTATGTGTGTAAGTTAAAGAGATCCTTGTATGGGCTGAAACAATCTCCTCGACAGTGGAATAGGAGATTCGACAAGTTCATGGCACGCATAAGTTTCATTAGAAGTCAGTTCGACCACTGTGTTTACTTCAGATTTCGACCTGGTAATTCATTTGTTATTTTGTTGCTTTATGTGGATGATATTCTCATAGCAAGCAACAGTGTCGAAGATGTGATGAGGGTGAAGGCTGAACTCAATAAGGAGTTCGATATGAAGGATCTGGGAGCTGCTTCCAGGATTCTTGGAATTGACATTCGAAGAGATAGAAAGAAGTCGAAGTTATGCCTATCTCAAGAGGCATATCTACGGAAGATTCTTGAAAAGTTTGGTATGTCGAATTCGAAGCCAGTTGTGACTCCAACAAACCCTCAATTCAAGTTGAGTATTGATCAGTGTCCCAGTACTGATGTGGAAAGAGCCTATATGAATAGCATCCCATATGCTAATATAGTTGGTTCTTTGATGTATGCTATGGTTTGTACTAGACCCGACATAGCATACGCAGTAAGTCTTGTAAGCAGGTACATGGCGAATCCTGGAAAGGCTCACTGGCAAGCATTGAAGTGGATTTTAAGGTACATAAATGGGTCTCTGAATAGAGTCCTAATTTATGGTGGAGCCTTGGGTGAAGATGGTAAAGCAGTAATCGAAGGATATGTCGACTCTGATTATGCAGGTTGTATGGATTCCAGGAAATCTATTTCTGGATATGTTTTCACTATGTTTGGCACAGCAATTAGTTGGAAAGCAACACTTCAGAAGGTTGTTGCTCTATCAACCACTGAAGCGGAGTACATTGCATTAACTGAAGCTGTGAAAGAAGCATTGTGGCTTGAAGGTTTTGCGAAGGAGCTGAAACTTCAAGGTCGAGGTATCACTGTTAAATGTGATAGTCAAAGTGCAATACACCTGTCGAAGAATTCAGCCTATCATGAGCGAACTAAGCACATTGATGTGAGGCTGCATTTCGTCAGAGGAGTAATCGAGCGTGGAGAAGTCCAAGTGCTGAAGGTTTCGACTGAAGACAATGCTGCTGATATGATCACCAAGACATTGTCGAGTTGCAAGTTTTTCCACTGTATGCAGTTGATAAAGCTGCATGAAGAAAGCTAGTTTGTTCCCTTGATGTTGTAGAGTTAGATCCAAGGTGGAGATTTGTGAGATTTTGGATCGAACTCTAGTATGGCCGAAGGGTAGCTTCTTGGTTCGACAGGGTTAAGCATGAAGTCGAAGGTTGTTCACATGCTTGTGTCGAAGATGCTAGGGTTGTTAGCATGTTAAATTAGGTTTTAGTGTTTAAATCCTAATTTGTTAAGTTAGCTTGTTTATTAAGTTGACTTGTGTAATGGGCCTTGTGGAAAAAGCCCATTAGTTAGTATGTTAGGTTTTATTATAAATAGCATACTAGTCTCTCATCATTGCTAAGCTGCAAATCCTAATTTAGGGTGAGAGAGGTTATTTGTTATTCTTGTAAACTTGTAATCTTGATTTAAGAGAAAGTAAAAGAATAACGGTTATAACCAATTATTGTGTTCTTCTTCTCCCCTATAATTCCCTATTATACTTTGTTATTGGTATCGTTTTTCACAACATCTATGATAATATTTACAATGCTAACTCTAATATTGGATACAATAGATGATTGAGTTTTGAATTAAAAGTCTTATACCATACATAGAAAACTATCATTAAACACATACAAAATCTTACTAATACATGAAATATATTTATACTATTCTTCAACCCAACGAAAACAAAACAAAACTCTAGTGATGCATCTTGATAACTCACTTTGTGTGATATATTTAAGCCTTTGATACTTGAACATTAGGATAAATTATAGTGTTAGTAATCTCATTTGTTTATGTTTTATATTACATTAGTTAATTTAAGATAAATCACTCTATTTATTCTCTTTTGTCAATTTTATGTGTTTTGTGTTTATGTAGAAGTAGCTCTTGTGACAAATCTATAACGCTTGAAATTCTTGAACATCATCTCGTGGATCTTCAGCCATCGTTGCTTCTGCACCAAGCTTTATTGAATCATGTGATGGATAGTTGAGACTAATAAATTTGCAAAATTACTGTCACTCGTTTTGGTGTACTAGCTTTGATTTTCTTTGAGAAGTGTAGGAATAAATTAAATAATCAACTTTCTTGGTTGCCAAAATACTATATTTAGTCGTGTTAATTTTGTAAGTAGGTTTTAATTTTATGGATCAATTTGCAATTTTATTTTGATTCGATTTGGATGTTAATGATGGAAATTTACTAGAAACTATGTAAATATTAGATATACAATTATGGGAACGTTTGTTTTTTTTTTTTAAAAATGATTTTTATGGTGTTATATAATTTTGTGAAAAATTAACTAAAAAAAAACTTTTTACTAAAACTTCAAATGAAAATTTTGTTTGAATAGTTATTCTTAAATAATGATTTTAGGTTCATCTATTTATCGGAAAAAATTTGGGTATCAAAATTTCAAAAAATCACTAAATTTTGAAGATATTTCAAATAAATAATCATAAAAATCATTTTTAAAATACAACTTTTTAAAAAAATTGTCATTTTGACTAAGTTTTGGCCTTCAATAATATGTGTTTATGTTATAGGATGTCGAAATTAGTGTTTTATTTTAGAAAAAAATAAATATAAAAAAATTTGTAATATTTTAAAAAACAGTTTTGAAAAATTTATTTTAAAAAATACAAAAAAGAAAATTATGTTTTTAAAGCTGAAATAAAGAGGCTCATATATGATATTAAAATAGTGTAGAGTAGTAAATTATCTAAGTTGTGTTGTAAATTTTGATGATATTTCAAAAGTTTTAAATAGTTTTTGTTTCAATTTTAAGTGAAAAATAAGATAAAATATTTTTAAAAAAAATTACTATTATTATCATTTTATTTATAATTTAAAGCAAAAATTAATATGGTCCATAATGATTTATTATAATATTGACTTAGTTTATTCTCTTATATGTATATATATGTCTACTCTCTTACTTTTAGAGATAGTAGAAAAAAATAAAATACTTTAACGTGATAATCTAACAAAACCTCTTTTATTCTTTCTTTTCTTTTGTTGCTCTTTTGTTTTTGGATTACATCTTCCGGTCATCTCAAAGAGTAGTTCTTGTTGTTCTGATACCTCAGATTGATAATGAGAATCTGGGAAGAACCTGTTGAATCCTGGGGGATTTGCGCTTATGAGGCGGATAAATCCTTAAGGACAGTGTTTTCACACACCTCAGGTTTATATAATTGTTTATTATTTTGCAGGTCAAAGATCAATGATTACAAGAAGATGGAATCAAACTATGTGGGCGATCATATTTTTCAACAAGTTGAATATCCTAAAGATCCGTTGACTACGATTGAGCAATTTTAAGAGAAGACTTAAAAGTTTTTGAGCTTTCTATCTCTTATTGATGTGCCACTTTTGTTTCTATTAGTGTGGGTTACTTAATGCAATGATTATCACTTTTGTTTCTACCAGTGTGGCTTACTTAATGGAATGATTGTTATTTTTTTAGTGGTGCAAGGGTTGATTAGAAGGGCCACATAGCTTAGTCTTTTTCTCAAGGTTTAAACTTGACTCTTTTAATTTGAAGATTACTCATCTTGAGTTACACCGACAATCCTTTAATCTTGGGTAGATCTCTTAGTGAAGAATATGTGGGTTATTAAAGGGATTATAATGAGATTTGAATTAGAATTTGATTCGCTATCGCACACACGAGTTAAAAATAAGTCAAATAAAATGTAGTATAAGAAAGCGACACTCTAAGGTAATTTAACCAAAGAAAAGAAACGAAAAATAGGGTTTAGGTTTTTGGACAATTTAAAGTAAAAAAAATGATTACAATTATGATTAACAGATTAATCTACTAACTCACTAATTTCAGGCTTATCATCAGTTATTATATCACTAATTCCCTAAGTGGATTTAATTCCTATTTGATTATAATCTCGATTAGAAAAGCCAAATCAACATCATGTGAATTATATTAATTTCTATTTACCGGATTAAGCGTGATGGTTGAAGATCAGGCGAAGTTAACGAATAAGCTAAGTTAACACGCGAAGTCAAGGAGCATGCATCAATCAAATTTAATCAATTCAAACTTATCTTATGGTGTGGTGATCAAGAATTTATCTGCCTGATTCTCTTATGCTACGATTCCTATTCTAGAAGTCAAGAAAGCTGTTGATGAATCCGAAGCTATAACTAAAATTATGAAGCTACCTGCACTTGTTCCAGTTCTTCTTCTTAAGGGACCAGAATTATCTTCTCATCATGAGATTGGAACATCTCCTTCTGTGCAATCTGTTATCCCCTCGGAAATTATGAGATCACCGAATGAGCTCAAGAAATAAATGAGGAAGTAAGGTCAAGAGTGGATCGAAAAGATGAAGTTATTAAGGCCCGAGCACTGACAAACAACAAGATCAAGGAAATATTATCAATCATTTTAGTCAGAATACCACCCCACCTTAATTATTTCTGTTTTTTATTTTGCACCTCTCTTCTTCATTCTCAATTGATATTAGTGTTTTTCAATTTTATCTATTTATTTTTTTACTGATGACAAATGGAGATAAGCGATGTGATTTAGAGTCATTTGTATGTTATGATAAATCCAAAAACATTTAACAATTCTATAGATTAATTTATAAGATTATTGTGCTTATTGAATTTTTTTCTAAATAAAAAATTTTCCTAAGTCTTAAACTCAGGGAAAGCTTACAAACCTAACTCTGAATTTTAGTTGATTAGTTGTTCAGTAAAAAAGGGGAGATTGTTGAAAAAAAGTATGGTTTTACATCTACAGTCTTTATGTATTTATGATAACAATGTATAGAGAAAAATTTTGTACACTAATCATTTCATTAAGCGTGCAGAATATGAAGTCAATGAAAGCAAATTCTGGTCTCTGGACAAAGCAGACTCTGGATAAAGCATATTCTGAAATTTGAACAAAGCAGACTCCGGACTCTTGAAAAAGAGATTCTGGACTCTGGATAATCAAAAGTTTAAATATGAAGAAGTGTTCATCTGATTGTCAATCATCTGGGAAATCGAAACAACTCCTCTCAATCAATAATTTAGTTTTACTCTGATATCGCAAGCCTTACTTGCACTACACTCTAAAGTCTAAATCTACTAGACTCTGAACTTTGATCAAGCTTCATATAATCTCAAATACGAAGCTAATGATTGGGAGAATAATTATTGAAATAATATTCCTGGAGATAGTACATTCAAACATCAAATTCAAATATTCCTTAAAAAGACAAATATTGGAACTCTTAAAGGATTATACTAACAACGGATCTCCATGTTTCACGATGCAACCTCGTACCATTATTATAACTGTGAAAATTGATGAAGTTTCCATGTCCACCCTCTAGTGGAACTATTCATCATCTTCCAATTCCACCCTCTAACGGTACTATTCATCATCTATTTAAAGAGGATTTTTTTTTTTGAAGAAGAAGAATGTGATACAATACAATGAGAAAAAGAGAAGTGTGGGTGAAACAAAGAGAAACGAAAAGAATAAACGACAAAAAGAAGAGAAATAAACAACGATTTCAACACTTGCTACATTCTTGTGTATATTCTGAAATTCACTTTGTGTATCTACTTGTTTAGAAACATTCTCGTAAACATACAATCTTTGTATTTTAACTTTGGTTACATCCTTTCCAAACACACAATCTTGTAACCACACATAACCTTTTATTTTTTGGTTGCAATACGCTGAAAACTATCTAGAAAGATTTTCTCTGCTGACTTCAGGTTCAACACAATCCCAGAGAATGGCATGATGAGCTTAGTTGGATCATCCAACGTAACGGTAAAGGGTGGAGAGGTGGGTTGTTGGAATGTGTTGTCACATAAACAATTTATTATACTTGGACATATAGGAATGATAGGGTGTTTGGAAATGATGTACATACTAAAGATATAGCAGGGATGATTATCGATACGGTGATCTATGGAGTTTGGGCTAACAAGAAATATAGAAAGAATCTTGCAGGCAGGCCTTATGCTGTAGGTTTCTTTTTTCTCTTGTTTTACTTTTTTTGTAGCTTGTTTTTTTTATCGTGGGGGATAGATCGTGAGAGATCGCCTTTGTACCTATCTTGTTTTTGAATTATTCAAATTTTATTGGTTAAAAAAAACTTTGGTTAAATTTCTTAAGGGAGTACATTTAGTCTGTAGCCTCAAGAATTCATTGACAGTTGATCTTTGAGTTTGTATGTGTTAGAATCCAAAAATGTGGATAATTGTTGATAACTTTTGTGGTATTTTGATAACTTTTCTCAATTCTTTTCAATGTAATTACGGTTCGTAATCGTGTAAATAAATAAAATCGAGTTTAGTAGTAAATATAGTATTTATAAGCTTTTCTTATGTTTTTTGTAGGTTTTATGCATTGTGGGAAGTATTAGGAGGTAAAGAGGCATTTTGGAGCAAGTTTGGAGACCAAAGGAAGAAGTTGTGTGCATCAAGGGCCACTCAGAGGCCTCTAAGCGCGCTTTCCAGAGGCGAAAGAAAAATTTGTGTTCAGCAAGGTCCGCTTAGCGGCCTCCAGCGTGGAAGCAGATATTTTGGGTGCTCCGCTTAGCGGCCGTCTGTGCGCTAAGCGGAGGTACTTTTTCAAGTGACCACTTTTAGGCACTTAGAGATATTTTGAGGGTAGATCTTATCTTGTTTATTCATTCTTACCAACCACACACTCTAGGGCAAGAGAAGAAGAGAGAAAAACTCATAATCCTTGAATATTTCTCAAGCATTTTTCTTCATCATCTTTGGATTTCTATGCTAGGAGATCTTGTGATGATGTTGGTTATTGAAGCTATGGATAGCTAAACTTCTCATGTGTCAAGATTAGAGGTAGTTAGCTTGTATAGTATGTATTTAGCTTGATCTTTTGTATATGAACCTTGTTGATGATTAATATATGGTGAATATTTTTGTATTCATGTTTATATGTTGTTTTGATACACTATTGAGAGATATGTTTCAAATCTTGACCAAAAGGGTATTCATCTATCAATAATCAAACTCTAGAGATAGATTTGTGAGTTGATAATCACTTGTATCAATCTTTAAAGGTTATTATGTCAATTGTCGGCATGAGAGATTATCTGATGGTTAATATAATAACAATCACGATACTGCTTTAGAGATAAACAGTATCGAGAGGATACGTGATTGTATTAATCATTGATATGTTCATATACATGATCATCAGAGTATATACAAAAGCAAGCTAATGAAAACTAATCTTGACACAGTTTTACCAAACCGTTTTTAAACCCTAAGTCATTGTCTTTAATTTCTTTTCATGCTATTTATCTTTCATGACACTAAAAACATCCAGAATCTTAGCTCAAAACATACAAAACTGTAGAACGGCGGTAATGTCGCATCAATCCCTGAGGAGACGATAGAAAAATACTTATCCTATACTTTCTAACAGTATGCTTTGGGAGACTAAGTTTAGTTTGAAGCCACGAGAAGTCATTGACAATTTTTATTTGAGTTGTATTACTTGAGGGACTAGGATTATACTGTAGCCTCGAAAAGTCATTTACATTTGGTGTTTGAGTTGTAATATGATTGATTAATGGATTAAGTCTTTATGAGAATGCCAAATCACTCTGACTAGTGGACTGAATTAATTTAGTTAAACGTAAATCTTTGAGTATTTCTTATAATTGTTGTTCTTAATTTTGGGTTGCATGAAAAATTGTCATATTATAAATTCAATTCAAACCCCATTTTTCTGTATTTTTTGAACTTTTAATATTAATATTGATCCTCATCGCTCAACTATGAATTTATCACCATTGTTCAACTCAATTTAGTTATCTTTGTTCAACTCAATTTTGCTACCATCGTTCAACTAGCATTCGCTTTTTGTAGTTTCACGTTTCTCCGTTTTTTTAAGGTTGTGTTCTTATTTTATTTTAAGTATTTTTTTTAGTTCAATTTTATTTTGATTTGTTCTTGAATTATGTATAATATTCTGCTTATATTTTTATATTCTATTTTATTTAATATAGAACTTTTGAGTAGTTTGAAATTTATTTTTAATATTTTATTTTGTTTAAATTTAGACCATATGGTCCACAATATCTAATTTTGCTTTGAATTATTTGATTTTATTATATTATAGTTCTTTAGTTTGTTTTGTTCAAGTTGAAACTAATTACACAATTCAATTGTATTATTTGGTGTACCATAATTTTATATAATTTTTTATTTAATAATTGACTTCCTATCTAATTTTTAAATTATTAACAGTGCCTAATTTTATAACCCAAGGAACAATAACTATGAAATGAAGTTAAAAGCCATATTTTTAACTTAAAAATAGAATTAAGTGTTTACACCCTCCACCTCTATAAATAGATAACCAAATATTTTAGTAAGGGTGTGGTAGTCATGAACAAAACATACTTTGGTTTGTTGTTCATTTTTCTAATTATCCTTCCCTCCCGTAAGTCTTACTCGTCCTTTTTAAAATAAGCTTTATTTTAATGTTTCAATGTAATTTTAATTTTTAAATTTATGTTTTTATTTTATTATTCTTTCACCATAAATATACTTATCAATATTAAAGATAAATATATTAAAGAAGATAAAATGAAATGTTTTTTTTAGACAATAAAATCTTAAAAAATATGAGTTTTTGTTATAAATGGAGGAAAAAGTACCGTTTTAGAAATCTCTGTTTCAACCGGTTGAATTTAGAATCGATACTAAATTTAGTCTAGTCATTAAAAAAATGCTTGTAGATCAAAATTAGAATAAATCAATTGCCTATTAAATCAATTAGAATAAACTAGGGTTGCACCCCTAGTGCGAGCTTTATTAATCAATTGCCTATTAAAAAAAAAGAATAAATAAAAAAATTAAACCATTCAAAATTGTTTGAAACAAAAAATTAAAGTCAATTTTGTAATAGTGTTGAATTTAAAGAAATATTTATCATTGATTAATTTTAATAATTTTAAATAAAAAATTTGAAACAAATGATATGACAACAAAAAAATTGTAAAAAAAGTAGTTTGAAAAATTTAAAGAATACTTATCATTGGCCCAATTTTAATATTTCTCATTGAAAAATCCTTACTTTTATAAAATCACACAAATCTCTTATTCATATCACTCTCTTATGGTTTTATTTCTTTCACCCAAACTCAATTATCATCACGTTATTCATTTTAACTATAGTCACGTCCTCAAACTCAATTTTAATTGTCATCGTTCAACCTTAACTTGACATTCGTTATTCAACTCGTTTCATTCATCGTAATTTTTTGTTTCTTTTTTTTTTGAAATTATTGTCCATAAAATTTAACTTCATACTATACTAATTTATTTAAATGAACAGTTTGACCATCGTAGTTTCATGTTTCTTTGTTTTATTGGTTCGATCTTTAGTCTTATTTTTAAAATATTTTTGTGTTAATAATAATATGTTCTCGATGAATGATGAGTGCAGAGATGATGGTGGAAACAGAAGGAGCTGCATGCATTGAAGATGAATGCATATCATTTTGCATTGAAGAAGGTTTTCTAGAAGGTAAATGCATAGATATCACATGCTATTGCTCGTCCCGTCCAATGATTACCAAATGAGCACAGCACCGATTCTGGGCAAAAACAAATATATCTTTAGTGTAGGGTTTTAAAATTTGGAGCTAATTTTAAAAAATAAAATTATATATATATATATATATATATATATATATATATATATATATATATATATATATATATATATATATATATATATATATATATATATATATATATATATATATATATTAATAAATGAAAATTGACCTGAAATTGTCCCGGGCAAAGTGGGGACTGATTTTTTATTTGGTCAATAATACAACTTAACTGTAGTGGGATTGACCTTTTATATGCAATTTGTAATTTTTGTTATTATTTAAATAAAGTGGAATAAAAATGAAAAGTGTGATAGTAAGAGTTTAAACAACTTCAAAATAATAATAGTTTTTAATTATATTAAGATGAATATGAAACATAATAAGAAACATGAAATTTAATATTTATTTTATATTTCTTTGAGAAGTGTAGGAATAAATTAAATAATATTAGCTATTATGATCAACTTTCTTGGTTGCCAATACTATATTTAGTCATGTTAATTTTGTAAGCAGGTTTTAATTTATGGATAAATTTGCAATTTTATTTTGATTCGTTTCGGATGTTAATGTTGGAAATTTACTAGAAACTATTTCAAATATTAGATATACAATTATATGACATTAAAATAGTGTAGTGTGTTTGGATGAAACATTTTAATAAGGTAATGTAATGTTTTGAGGGAATTTAAAATGATTTGTACAAAATTTATTGTTTGGATACAAAAATGAAGAATTGTTAAAATGATGAAAATTTATGGAGTATTTTATCTAAGTTAAATTTAATCACTTTGAAATGACACCAAAAACTAAAGAATTTGAAATTCCTTCATACTCCATAAAATGTATTTGTTACTGTTATTTTTTCAAATTTTGTAAATTGGTCCTCATATTTTCCAAAATTATAAAATTGACCCTATTTGTTTTAAAAAATTGCAAATTGGTCCTTAATAATTTTTAAAATTTACATTTGGTCCTTCAAATTTTTAAAATTACAATTTGCTCCTTCATATTTTATAAAAAATGACCTCAAAAATCTAACAATCAATTACCTTAATACTCTACCCAAATAAAATAATTTAAAATGAATGGATTTCAATTGAATCATTTGAATTGCTTTAAATTTTAAATTCCTTTAAAATTTCTAATTACCTTATCCAAACACACTCTAAAAGTTTTTGAGCTTTCTATCTCTTATTAATGGGCCACTTTTGTTTCTATTAGTGTGGGTTATTTAATGCAATGATTATCACTTTTGTTTCCACCAGTGTGGCTTACTTAATGGAATGATTGTTCTTTTTTAGTGGTGGAAAGGTTTAGAAGGGCCACATAGCTTAGGTTTTTTCTCAAGGTTTAAAGTTGACTCTTTTAATTTGAAGATTACTCATCTTTGTATAACGACGATCCTTTAATCTTGGTAGATCTCATAATGGAGAATATGTGGGCTATTAAAGGGATTTTGACGAGATTTGAGTTAGAATTTAGTTTGCTGTTATAAAGTGTAGTATAAGAAAGCGACACTTTAAGGTAATTTAACCAAATAAAAAAACAAAAAATAGGGTTTAGGTTTTTGAACAATTTAAAATAAAAAAAAATGATTACAATTATGATTAACAGATTAATCTACTAACTCAGTAATTTCAGACTTATCATCGGTTATTATATCACTAATTCCCTAAGCCGATTTAATTCCTATTTGATTATAATCTCGATTAGACAATCCTAATCAACATCATGTGAATTATATTAATTTCTATTTACCGCATTAAGCGTGATGGTTGAAGATCAGGCGAAGTTAACGAATAAGCTAAGTAAACACCGAAGTCAAGGAACATGCATTAATCAAATTTAGTCAATCCAAAATTATTTTATGGTGTGGTGCTCAAGAATTTATCAGCCTGATTCTCTTGTGCTATGATTCCTATTCTGGAAGTCAAGAAAGTTGTTGATGAATTCGAAGCTAGAACTAAAATTCTGAAGCTACGTGCACTTGTTCCAACTCTTATTCTTGAGGGACTAAGATTATCTTCTAATCATGAGATTGAAACGTCTCCTTCTGTGCAATCTATTATCCCCTCTGAAATTATGAGACAACTGGATGAACTCAAGAAATAAAATGAGGAAGTAAGGTCAAGGTTGGATCGAAAAGATGAAGTTATTAAGGCCCAAGCACTGACAACCAACAAGATTGAGGAAATATTATCAATCAATTTAGTCAGACTACCACCCCACCTTAATTATTTCTGTTTTTTATTTTGCACCTCTCTTTTCATTTTCAATTAATATTAGTGCTTTTCAATTTTATCTATCAATTTTTTTACTGATGACAATTGGAGAGAAGCGATATGATTTTGAGTCATTTGTATGCTATGATAAATCCAAAACTATTTAACAATTTTGTAATCAAATTTTATTGGTTAAAAAAAACTTTGGTTAAATTCCTTAAGGGACTAAATTTAGTCTGTAGCCTCAAGAATTCATTGACAGTTGGTAATTGAGTTTGTATGCTTTGGGGGACTAAGTTTAGTTTGAAGCCTCGAGAAGTCATTGACAGTTTTTATTTGAGTTGTATTACTTAAGGGAGTAGGATTAATCTGTAGGCTCGAGAAGTCACTTATATTTGGTCTTTGAGTTGTAATCTAATTGATTAATGGATTAAGTCTTTGTGAGAAGGCCAAAACACTCTAACTAGTGGACTGAATTAATTTAGTTAAAAGTGAATCAAGATAAAAATCTTTAAGTATCTTTTATCATTGTTGTTCTTATTTTTGGGCTGCACGAAAAATTGTCAAATTATAAATCCAATTCAAATCCCCTTTTTCTGTATTTTTTGAACCTTTTTATGTTAATATTGATCCTCATCTCAACTATGAATTTATCACCATTGTTTAACTCAATTTTGTTATCGTTGTTCAATTTGCATTCGTTTTTTTTTTCAATAAGCAATGGAATTAAAGGGAGCAAAAGGGATGCTCCACCCCGAAACAAAACGGAAACCTCCTACCTCTCAAAACACGCGAGAGGTAGAATATTCCAATAATAAAAGCTACAAAGGTCCACCTTCTTATAAGAGGAACAAAGCCACCTCCACGAATTATGAACAATCTCCGACATACACTCGGAAAAACTAAAAGGCTCTTCTTTAAAAATCACCACATTATGCTTTAGCCAAATAGACCAAACTATAGCAAGCGAAACAATTGCCGCGATCGTTCTCTTATCCAAGCAAAGGACTTTACCACAATTTTGAAAGAAATCCCCAAACTCCTCAAGAGACAAAAACTCGATTAAATCTAGCCACATATACACCCTTCTCCATATGCGTGAAGTAATGTCACAAAAAAAAAATAAGTGCACTAAAAATTCCTCCTCCGATAAGTATAAAGCACATAAGGAATCAATACCTTCCACCAAAATACCCCTTCTCACCAATTGATTTGTTCTTGTATAATATTCTGCTTATTGAACTTTTGAGTGGTTTGAAATTTATTTTTAATATTTTATTTTGTTTAAATTTAGACCGTATGGTCCACTATATCTAATTTTGCTTTGAATTGTTTTATTTTGGGAAATTTCTTCACCCACCTCCTAACCTTCTTGCTCACCCCTGGTGAATTTACAACATTACCCCTTGTTTCGGAAGTTCATTTCCGAAACGGTACTTTTTTTTGAAAAAAAGGTGTTTTCGGAAATGAACTTCCGAAAACGTGTTTTTTTTAATATAAAATATTGGTTTCGGAGATGCATCTCCGAAATAAAGTTACATTTTCAGAAAATGTGGTGTTTCTGAAGTTCATCTCCGAACGCACCCCCATGATGGAATTCGGAAAAGAACCTCCGAATTTATGTCTGGACAGAAGAAAAATGAAAAACAACAACGATTCGCTGTAATTAATCGGGTGAAGATTACAACGATAATATTACTGAAAATTAAAGTTACATATTATTGAACACGGGTAGGTGGGGATGAGTCAACATTTTGAGAACGTCGTCCGCCGATCTTTGAAGTTTGGCGTCCAACTCGATCGGGCCTTTCGAAGAAAATCGGTCGAACATTGTCCACATAACCGCTAAATCTTCGTCGTTCTTGATCTCAAAAGGTGTGAACTTAATGCCTCCCTCGTCGTTAAGCGATGGCGAGCGGTACTCGAGCTTGACAACCTTTCGATTCTCGGAATAGCGCAAAAGCGTGTTGAGCGACGGTATCAACTCCGCAAACGGCGTGTCGCGCGAGAAGCGAAATTGGAACGGCATCGGGTAGCCGGTTTCAAAGTAGACGAATGCTAGGTGGGGGTAGGTTTGTGTCATTTGTGTTTTGTGGTGTGAAGAGGATGAAGAAGAGGGTGTAGTATTTATAGACTTATTGGAGCATTGATGGCCCAACAAACCTTATCCTGCCTCAGGGGACCTTTCGGAAATGAACTTCCGAAAATAGGCTCCAGACATGTATATTTCGGAAGTTCATTTCCGAATTTTGCAGAAACAGACTTAAATTTTACATTTTGTGCATTGCATTCTGTTTTGTGTAAACAATACCAAAAGCATACAAAATAGGCATAAAATAGGCAATGACAACATAAAACATACTTATATTATATATGTATTGAATCGGTCCGATTTTACATGATAAACAACAATACATACAAAAAATGATCGTTACAAACAAAAAACGATCCGGAACGAACTAAAATTCACTGAACCAATCGGTGGATCTTAAGTCCAAAATAGGCACGTTCTTCGACCGCTCTCTATTTTGCTCGCGCTCTTTGCTCATCATTTCTTCAAACTCCGCCATTCTCGAAACGAACGGATCCGGCCAAGTCTCCGCCTCATTTGAACGATGTGTCGTCCATTGACAAGAAGTAGCCGGTATAGGACAACCCGGTTTCAAAAACACTTGAACGAAGTGACGCGATCGTAGATACCCGATGCATAAGATGCGGCCCGACGCGTTCAACGGCGGCCGACTATGAAGTGGAAAGAAAGTCTCACTTAGTCCAAACCTCGTCAAATCGACGCACACCATATCATACGCACTTGCTATTAGATGACCCATATCGGGGAATGACATCCACTTCGAAACCGGAGCGATACCGGTAAGTGATGGAACAAGTGCATCATGAATTTTTGCAAACTTTTCTGGATTTTCATATAGTCGGCCGTAGATGTCCCGATACGAAGTCAACTCCGCAATGAGTTCCCGTCGGACTAAACTGTGATTATTTTCCCCTTTACCGAGCAAACCCGCAACGGCCCGATATCCACAATTGCCGTCGCCTCCAACATCAACGATGTTATCAATATATTTGTGCATAAAAAGTGGCATCGAAATACGGGCTCCTCTGTTACCACTACACTTAGACTTCGGTGTCTCATGAATTTCCGGGAACAATGCATCAACATGTTCAAAGTAGGAAGGAGATCGTTTTGTTGACGTGTCATCTTGTGTAATTTTGGACTTTTTCAGTGCACCTTTCGTTTTAACCGGTTGAGATGGCGGTTTCAAATCGGTGGTCTTCGGAAATGCGATCTTTCGCAATTGTTCTTTTATGTGCATTTTTGTTGTGTCGTCCGCTTTAGCAAACTTCTCCATTATCACTTCCAACTCGTCGGAGATGGTGATTTTGGAGTCATTTTCTTTCGGCGGGTCAAAATCATCAAAACGAAGCTTCTTCCAATGGTCGGCTACCTCATCCATGCGTATTGGTGAATTCAAATTCTTCTTTTTTGCAAGTATACAAGCACATGGAAGGCCGTATGTAGTTCTAATGGTGCACCCACATAATGAACTATCGGGCCCCGTGGTCTCCGACCGCTTAGCTTCATGAAACAAAAAATTCAAACCCGTTCGAGATATGTTGTAAATCAATTGGGAGAATAGAATTTGGCCCTTACACCGGTGTTCCATAACCGTCTTGCTCCGACCGAACGATGTTTGAATTTCATTGTGTTGATTTTCAAGCATTTGGTTCACGGTGTCCCATCCCCGACAAAAATCTCCCTTGCTATCACCCAACCACCTCTTGAAGACCGCATGTGCGGATTTAACACGGTTAGTCGTGGTGCAACCAAGATGTCTAACTCGATTTGTCCAAGCGCACACGACTTTTTCTCTAACTTTGTCAAGAATGGTGGATTCGACGTAATGACAAAATGTCCTAATGGAACCACACAAAGACCTAAAGTGTACCAATTTCTCGGTATACACCTCTTCGGAGTGTGCATCCAAAATTTCCTTCCATGCCGACATTATCCTTTCAACCACAACACCGGCTTTGACAACTTTACCGTTTTCATCCGGCCTATCTTTTGTCCCAACCGCGGGTTTCAACTTGCTTCTCACGTTGCAAGTTATGTGATACCGGCAAAGTAACGCGGTCGATGTCGGGAAGACGGTATCGACCGCATTCATCAAAGCATTGTCTCGATCGGTGACAATGACGTTTGGCATAACCTCTTGATCAACTAACAAAGACTTGCAAATTCCCAAGGCCCACATAAAGTTTTCTTCTTTTTCACACTCCAAAAAAGCAAACCCCACCGAATAAGTCTTGTCCGTCGAGGTCACACCGACGATCTCTAGAAGAGGAAGCCTATACTTGTTTGTCTTGTACGTCGAATCCATGACTAGAACGGTTGGAAATGTGTTGAACAATTTGATACTTTCGGGATGAGTCCAAAAAATATCACGCACGGTAACTTTGTCCTCGGAGGTTCGGAAGCTTGAAACATAATTGTTATCGCCTAGAAGTTTCAAAAGTTGTTGCATTTCCGACCGAGGGCCCATATTCAAAACCTTGAGATTGTGCCGTTCATTGTAAACTTGCTTGATATTTGAAACGCTATCCGGTTTCTTACGCTTCAAATCGGCAAGTATGTTGCGAGGCGCCACTTTGACTATCGTTAGGTCCGATATCACATTTCTCTCTTTGCGGGACAAACGACACGCCATTGGATGCCCGTGTAACTTGACATCCAAGGCATGATTATGCATTCCACAAATTACGGTTAACCGCCACAAATCATCAACCCTCCGAGTGGCACGCAACTTAAACGGACACTCGCACTTTCTCGATCCCGTGTCCTCGTGTTTTAGCACCCGGTTTGATTGTACATATCTACCACCCCGTTCGCAATTCAAAACAACGAAAGCTTTCCGCCTACTATTTCCGTTGTCCGACCTTAAAATAACAATTCCAAATCCATGTTTGTTAGCTTCCTTCCGAACCCAATCAATCAATTGTTCTCGACTACCGAAACTCCGATCATTTGTAAAATGTTGCCTAACATCGACCGCGTTGATCATGGGAGTAGCGTCAATAACCGGATCGTTATTAACGTTGACAATTTCCGGATTTAATACTCCATCGTCTTGCACAATGTTGTCCGGATGCACCATACCTAACAAATGCAAAAATTAGCAAAATTGGCCAAAACTGTTTTTTTTAACTGCCAGGGCATATTTCGGAAGTTCATTTCCGAAATTTATTAGGTGATATATTTCGGAAATGAACTTCCGAACCATATCAGTTTTCAGCATAAATTTGTTGAATCAATGTAGTGAAATAGGGGATGAAATGAGAGATGTTTACCTGAAATTGTAGCTTTCTATGCTCCCTTTAACGTGATCAACGGTTTGAAACTTGATTTTAGGGCGAAAAATTGATGGAGATTGATTGGGTTTTAGAGAGGGTTTTGAGATGTTTTGGAGAAAAATGATGAAATAGTGAAGGAGGGAAATTTGTATATGCAGAAATATTTTCGGAAATGAACTTCCGAAAATATTCACGGTTTTGAATTTTTTATGACTTCGGAGATGCATCTCCGAAAACACCAAAAAAGTGGTGTTTTCGGAGATGCATTTTCGAAGTCAAAAAAAATTCAAAAAAAAAAAATTCGGAAGTTCATTTCCGAAGCAGGGGCAGTTTTGGATTTTCGCTGGGGGTGACCCCATAGAGAGGTGGGTAAAGAAATTTTCTTATTTTGTTATATTATAGTTCTTTAGTTTGTTTTGTTCATGTTGAAACTAAATACACAATTCAATTCTTTTTTATTTAATAATTGACTTCCTATCTAATTTTTAAATTATTAATGGTGCCTAATTTTATAACCGAAGGAACAATAACTATGAAATGAAGTTAAAAGCGATATTTTTTAAATTAAAAATATAATTAAGTGTTTCCACCCTCCACCTTTATAAATAGATAATCAAATATTTTAGTAAAGGTGTGGTAGTCATGAACAAAACATACTTTGGATTGTTGTTCATTTTTCTTATTATCCTTCCTTCCCGTAAGTCTTACTCATCCTTTTTAAAATAAGCTTTATTTTAGTTTCAATGTATTTTTAATTTTTTTAATTTTACTTTTAAATATACGTTTTTATTTTATTATTCTTTCACCATAAATATACTTATCAATGTTAAAGATAAATATTTTAAAGAAGATAAAATGAAATGTTTTTTTGAAACAATAAAATCTTAAAAGATATGAGTTTTTGTTATAAATGGAGGCAAAAAGTACCGTTTTAGAAACTTGACTAATTGTATGGTTCAACCGGTTAGATTTAAAGTCGGTGATAAATTTAGTCTAATCATTGAAAAATTGTTTGTAGGTCAAAATCAAAATAAAAAAAAATTAAACCATTTAAAATCATTTGAAACAAAAAATTAGAGTCAATTTAGTAATACTGTTGAATTTAAAGAAATACTTGTCATCAATTTTAATATTTTTAAATAAAAAATTCGAACAAATGATGTGACAACGAAAAAATTGAAAAAAAATATAGTTTGAAAAATTTAAAGAATACTTGTCATTGGTCCAATTTTAATATTTCTCATTGAAAAATCCTAATTTTTTATAAAATCACACAAATCTCTTATTCATATCACTCTCATGGTTTTATTTCTTTCACCCAAACTCAATCATCATCACGTTATCCATTTTAAATATAGTTACATCCTCTAACTCAATTTTAATTATCATCATTCAACCGCAACTTGTCATTTTCGTCATTTAACTCACATCCGTTCATCGTAAATTTTTGTTTTTTCAATTTTAAAAATTATTATCCATAAAATTTAACTTCGTATTACTATGCTAATTTATTTAAATGAACAGTTCGACCATTGTAGTTTCATGTTTCTTTGTTTTATTGGTTTGATCTCTAGTTCGATTTTTAAATTATTTTTGTGTTAATAATAATATGTGCTCGATGAATGATGAATGCAGAGATGGTGGTGGAAACAGAAGGAGCTGCATGCATTGAAGATGAATGCATATCATTTTGTATTGAAGAAGGTTTTCTAGAAGGTAAATGCATAGATATCACATGCTATTGCTCGTCCCGTCCAATGATTACCAAATGAGCACAGCACCGATTCTGGGCAAAAATAAACAGATCTTTATTGTAGTAATAAAATTTGGAACTAATTTAAAAAAATAAAATTATATATATATATATATATATATATATATATATATATATATATATATATATATATATATATATATATATATATATATATATATATATATATATATATATATATATATATATATATATATATGAAAACTGACCTGAAATTGTCCCGGGCGAAGTCGGGACTGATTTTTTATTTGGTCAATAATACAACTTAACTGTAGTGGGATTGACCCTTTATGTTTTTATGTTATGCAATTTGTAATATTTGTTGTTATTTAAATAAAGTAGAATAGAAATGAAAAGTAGTGTCATAGTAAGAGTTTAAGCAACTTTAAAATAATAATAGTTTTTAATTATTCTAAGATGAATATGAAACATAATAAGAAACATGACATTTAATATTTATTTTATATTTGTCAATTATTAATTTTTTTATTATTTATTTTTAAATTTGCAATTTATTGACTTATTGTTAGTTGTTTTTTAATTCTATTTATTAATTTTAATATACTAATCGATCTTATATTCTTTTTGTTTTTTTAAAGTACATATTAAAGTATTTTTTTTCTATTAACTTTTCTTTGAAATGTTTTACTTTGATTTAGCAACTGATTTAAATTATTACAGAACTGTGTTGACAAAATTATATTAGCGAGTTTGAAAAAATGTATTGTATTTTAAAGATGGAAAAAAAAGATATGCATTGGCAGTGTAAAATAGTTTTACACTGTCAACCAATGACGATCATGTATCCGGACAAGTCAGACTGAAAATTTTTAAAAAACTTATATAACATAACAGAACGTTATATTCTAATTAGATGACAGTGTAAAACTTACACTGTCAGTGCATAACTATTAAACTCTTATAATTGTAATTAGAGACTTCTATGATCCCAGTCGTAAAAAATACTGAATAGTTGAATTTTGAAAGAACAAAAAATTGATTTTTTTTTACTTTCTATTTAAATTTTTTTAAATAAGATAAATTCTTATGTACCCATGATAAGTAATTGGGTACCGGTAATATTGATAGTATTTAAGAAATTAAATATTATTTTTATAAGGATTGGGATGGCCGCGGGTCTAAATTAACATATTTTTTTAATAAAAAATTATGCAAATGATATTTTTAAACTAATTTTTTTAATAAATTATTAAATTTTTATATGTTCTATTATAATTAATATTATAAAACTCAGTTTAAATTGAACGGTTGGATCAATTAGACTGTGAATCGAGAGATAAACCAATTTGATAAAATTTGTTTCGTTTGAGCTAAGTTCTTATTGACTTTATTTTAAAATTATTTTATTTTATAATTGTGTTACATTTTATTTTTTCAAATATTTAAAACTTATTATATTGGAAAGTTGAAATTTTATGTGAGATTATTGTCAACTTATTTGCATTGATAATTTTATAGATAGTTTAAGAAAATTAATTTCATGAATATTTTTAATTTTAATTTGTATAAATAAGCGAGTAGTCATGTAACCCGACCAATGATTTATTGGTAAGAATAATGATTCAGCGATCCAATAATTTCACCGAATCGATGATCCGTTGAGGTTTTAAAATCTTTATTACAATTAGTCTTAGATAATTAATAAATTATTTACTTTTGATGTTGGAGAGCATCAAATAAAAAAAATGTTAAAAGACGAAATTATAAATGGTTCTTCTCTTCATCGGTAAATCTCTTAAAATAAAATTTTTAATTAATAATTTCTTGCACTACTTTGAATTTATCAACGTGTTCATATTTGTTATTGAATAAAAATTTTAAGATTTTGTCACTACAATATGAATAATATTAATATTATTTTATAAATATATTTTTGTATATTTAGCTTAACGAATTGAATTTTAAAAGAATTGTATTATAATTTGAGGTTTGTGTATTCTAATTATTAAATTGAAATTAAAAAAGTTTTATTTCAATTTGAGGCTAATTATGCCTCCTTATTTTTTAAGCAAAGTTTATTAGAAAAAATATTTTCTAATCGCATAGTTATTATTCATAAAACAATTGACCCAATACACTGCTATATGGTTACTTTGTTTTTCCTACCCACAACATTTTGATTAACAAACTAGCCCACACACGCCCTGATTGTAGTATTATCTATATTCAAATTCTTGAATTAAGTACCAAATATTAGTCGGGCAGTATATAGATTCCATGTTGAAAAAAATATGATGAGGTGGCCATGGCCTTCCCCCAGTTATAACGTGGCTCCGCAACTGATTAACACCTGTACTTTAGCCAAGAATGTTTGGGAAATTCTCAAAACAACTTATGAAAGCACATCCAAAGTGAAGATGTCTAGACTTCAGCTTCTCATTTCCAAATTTAAAAAATCTCAAGATAAATGATGATGATACTATCCAACAATATTTTATGAATATTCTTGAAATTGCAACTGCATATTGTCATACCCCAATTTTTGACCCTAAGATCTCCTAATCATTTGCATTTCAATCATTAATCAAGATCACAATATTTGGGTTCTGATTTTTTTTTAATTTGAACTCGTCTTGCTTTTGGGGAATCACCAAGCATCTTGGATCATTTAATTTGTGGATATTTATTTGCTACGTTACACTATCTAAAAAAAAACCAAAAATATGCATTTTTGTTTCTTTTGTTTGTTTTTTACAGGTAGAAATCGATACAGAGCCAAAACAATACAAGAAGAAAAAAATTTTGAAAAATTTGCTGAGGAAATCGATTTACCCTATAGGAAAATCGTTTTCCATGGACGAATTTTAAAAAAAAAAGGGTAACATGACATCATTTTGGCACCAATCTCATTTCTTTGATCATTTTCTATCATCACTAATATTCCACATCATTACCATAATTAATTTCCTTCATAAACCCAATTTTAATCCCATTTTTACCAATTAAATTCAAATTAATCTCCAAAAGACAATTACCAATTTGCCAATACCCTCACTCCCAATTCTAAAAATAGAGGACTCATATCATTCATTTCATAAGCTTTTGATAGCCAAAATCACTTTTGCAAATTCTCTTCCAATCCTTTCCCAAAATCACTCAAAGCTCTTCTTTCACAAAAAGTTAGTGAGATTCACATTGAATCTTACTAATCTTTGAGCTAAACCTCCATCCAAACACGTTTTCTTCATCCATTCATGGTAGATCAAAGCTTGTTGGAGATTATTCTTGAAGAATTTAATTTCAATTGGTAATTTCTTAATCCACTTTCATCCTTCAAGATCTGATACTTTGTGGATCTTGATTGTTATATTTGTGTGGTTCCTATGATGGTAATTGCTCATGGTTTGATGGTATTTTTATGCTCAATCACAATCAAAATCATAAGGCGTTTGCTAATATGTTTGAGCAAGGATTTATCCATTTGAATGATGTTTTAAAATTACCTGCAGAAAATCGATTTCCCCAGGGATGAAATTGATTTTCAGTGCTGTTTTTGCACCAGATTTGAAAACTGAGTGCACGAAATCGATTTCCCCAGGTGGTAAATCGATTTCCTGAAGCCAGAATGCAGTTTTTTTTGCCTTTTTTAACTTGTTTTTGGTAGCTACTCTTCTTCTACTTCTTTCTTTTGATGTTTGCTTTGAATTGCAAATTTAGAGGTTTAATTCCTCTTCAAATTCAATGGACTTAAGGTGTTGACGAAGTTGGATAGACATTTATTGATACAAATCTGTCATAGGATGAATTAATTAATTCATTCTTGGTGCTTTGAGTTAATGATATGTTTAGTGCTTCAATCCACAATATTAAGTGATTGAACTTGAAGATGGAAGGAACCTTGAATGTGACTCTTTCTTCTTCTTCTTCATCTCTTTTGTTTTGGTCGATGAAAATCTTCGATATCATTGGAACTCTTTCGAGTTCTTGATGAAGATTAGACCGTTACCTCTTTTATTTTTGTGGCATCGCTTTCGGAAAATAATTTATGTAACACCCCAAATCTACCCCGCAATTATAAACGAAAATCAGAGTGCATTTAACTTTATTCATCAGACAATGGGATATCACAATTCGACTTAAACCAACAAACATACTCATATTGCAATCAACACAGATACATAGCATTCGGAAAACAAAACTTTATCCAACATCTTCCAATTTCAACTTATAAACATCTTTATTATTCAACTTAACACAAGTGTCATCATGGAATACAATAATCAAGTAATAATAACTAATCCCCCCCGAGTGCTACGTATCAGAGCAATGGACACCAACTCGACTTGCCATAAAGCAACATAAAGACTTCACATAAATAACCTCGGACCTCCACGACTAATCTTGAGTACCTGCCCATTTCCCATGGTAGGGGAAATATCAGCAAAGGGGTGAGATATCTTACAATATAAAGGAATGCATGATAAATAATATAGGAGATATAGATCATACATAATTTCACCACTTCGCATCACATAACATCTTACAACAAGTTTCACCGCAAAACAACTTATCAATATAATACAACTCTCAAAACGGCAACGATGTCATTAATCAGTTATTCAAATATACAAGTATGATATCAAATACGTCAAAACAAACATATCATTATCACGTCACAACAAACACCTCGTCATCTCAACAATCCAAACACAATTCAAATGCAATTCAAATGCGACTCGAATGTGACTCAAACTTATGCATATGCATGTGGTACCATTGGAGTAAAACTCCCGTCTCAAACAGTTTGCCATTGGGCCGTCTCAAACATTTGCCACAAGGGCCGTCTCAAACATTTGCCACAAGGGCCGTCTCAAATAATTGCCACAAGTGCCGTCTCAAACAATGCAATGGATGCGACTCAAATGATGCACATCCACAAACACAACTTAAACCACTTAATCAACTTAAACGACATAATCAACTTGAACGACATAATCAACTTAAACAACATAACCACATCAACTAAACAACATCAACTCAACGCCAAGGTTCTATGGTAATAACCGTATCATAGTAATTTACCACGTCTCAATCACATTATCACATCATATCGACATACAACATCTATTCAACTTAATTCTTATCAACATAATACAACTTATCAATAATGACCATAGGGTCTACAACAACAACGACAAATTCATCATGTGATAGCAACAATAACAATTCAACATATTGCACAACAACAACAACAAACACCAACATGTTACAACAATAACAACAATCCATCATGTTATAACAATAACAATTCGTTATATTGCACAACAACAAAAAACATCAACATGTTACAATAACAACAACAATTCATCATGTCACTACAACAACAATTCATCATTGAAAATCCATCCGACATAACCGTCCTCAACTTCGCTTCCAACTCTCCAATTCTCAATTGCGTTTGACAACACTTCGACTACCAAAATAACTCAATCTGACTTAAATCCAGTGTCAATTATTCGACATCTCAACGACATACTCTTTAACAACTTACCAACCACCTCAGGAACCTCCCGGCTTATCAATACTTATGGTAGCAACAACCTTAACTCGCTTATACATGGAGATACAATCTCACTTCATTAACTTAGCAACAGATTCGTCACTGCTCAACAATACCTTGACATATGATCCTTAAGTTAGTACCAACCATAACCTTCTCATACTTGGGTGTTCAACACCACACCATCATCGTAATAACATCATTCTCAACACCAGAACACACACGTACTTTCGTTCCCTTAATTATACATGCCAATCTTTAACCAACACCAACAGCTCTATCTCCGCCTCGTCATATCACTCTTATAGTGACGTCAACATAGTCAGCATACTCAACTCAGTCATAGTACAGAATATCACTTCTTACTTACAGAGTCTAACAACAACATAACGACAACAGAAACCAAATTACTATAGCGTCAACTTAACAAGATTACTTCGACGAATATAACCAACTCCACCATCAACTAGCAACTCTAGTATTGTCCTTATAAACTCGGCAAAAAAATACCATATTTCTAATACCTCGTTCTCATCTTAACAGCCCACCAAATCATACATGCAGATACAAACATATCATTCCCCTAGGCTTCCGATACCTAGTTCTTCACCTCTAACAAACACACACACATAGCAACTGCGCCACCTTACACATCCGCTGCGCAACTCTGATAATCCATCTTAAGTCACTGTCCACGTTATATCTTTCCATCAATCACATGGTTCACAAGTCTTAATCTAGTTCAGACTTCCTTAAACATCCATCACAAAATCATTGCTCACTCGACATTCTCAATCCTTCACTTTGCGATGCTATCTCGCCTATAAACCAGCTTCTCTGACCTATTCATTACTTCTCAACTATTCGTGGATACTTTTCTGTTAATTCCCACCAACTAGAGAACAACTATCTTCACGACGTAACATTCATCCCTTTATGCACTATCAAGCTAGCAAGACACGTCTATACCATTCAATCATGATTTCGTCTACTATCAACAAGAGATTAAGGGTGATCAAGTCCTCAATTTGTCAATAGATAGCCGACAACCATAATGGAGTATAAACCATCACTACCAACATTAATAATGTTCTTTTCCAACTTGTACTCATATCACTAGAAGCAATATGATTCCATAATTCACTAATCTTTCAAAATCATCCGAAAAAACTAACACCGGCTTCTTGCAACTACTTCCTTAAGCACCTCTGACGATACATCAAAACAAAATTCAGGTACACCATTATCCGCACTTCTTATTATTGAAATCATACTCATCCCTTCGCACTTCCAGCTCTTAATCGCCCTTCAGAAAGTTTCAATAACTTCAACGGCTTCTACTACTGCCTCAATCACTTGCATCAATCTTACAGCAATACTTCTTTTAATCACTGATCCAACATCGACATCTTACGCAAGGTTGCTCAACCAACAACTTCACAGTCCATCAGCAGCACTGGAATATCGCACTTTCTAAATTCCATCTTCTACAATTTATTCTCGTTACTTACAGTTAGCTTCAGACACATCAGGAGCTTGCACCATACTCGCATACCAACAACCTCTACATAGCTCCTCGTCCTTCGAGAAGTGAACATAAAAAATTCCTGCTCATCCTCTTCCTCAAGATGCTCCACTTAATTAACAACAAAAATCTTAAATCCAAGTCATCTTCGATTCAGAAAACAACAAACTCCAACAACACTTATACTGTCGCCCTCAGCAGCATACTACATCCTACAACTGAAACAGAACCGAGGAGCATAGCTTCTCCCCCACTTAGCTTCAAACCAACTCCTGCAGACAAACGATCAGAAGAACAACAAGTACCAACAGTGTTTCACACACTCGTCGTGTACATGAGAATAAACATCACTAGACAACATTGGCCGGACGGATCGACCTGCTCTGATACCACTATTGTAACACCCCAAATCTACCCCGCAATTATAAACGAAAATCAGAGTGCATTTAACTTTATTCATCAGACGATGGGATATCACAATTCGACTTAAACCAACAAACATACTCATATTGCAATCAACACAGATACATAGCATTCGGAAAACAAAACTTTATCCAACATCTTCCAATTTCAACTTATAAACATCTTTATTATTCAACTTAACACAAGTGTCATCATGGAATACAATAATCAAGTAATAATAACTAATCCCCCCCCCCCCGAGTGCTACGTATCAGAGCAATGGACACCAACTCGACTTGCCATAAAGCAACATAAAGACTTCACATAAATAACCTCGGACCTCCACGACTAATCTTGAGTACCTGCCCATTTCCCATGGTAGGGGAAATATCAGCAAAGGGGTGAGATATCTTACAATATAAAGGAATGCATGATAAATAATATAGGAAATATAGATCATACATAATTTCACCACTTCGCATCACATAACATCTTACAACAAGTTTCACCGCAAAACAACTTATCAATATAATACAACTCTCAAAACGGTAACGATGTCATTAATCAGTTATTCAAATATACAAGTATGATAACAAATACGTCACAACAAACATATCATTATCACGTTACAACAAACACCTCGTCATCTCAACAATCCAAACACAATTCAAATGCAATTCAAATGCGACTCGAATGTGACTCAAACTTATGCATATGCATGTGGTACCATTGGAGTAAAACTCCCGTCTCAAACAGTTTGCCATTGGGCCGTCTCAAACATTTGCCACAAGGGCCGTCTCAAACATTTGCCACAAGGGCCGTCTCAAACAATTGCCACAAGGGCCGTCTCAAATAATGCAATGGATGCGACTCAAATGATGCACATCCACAAACACAACTTAAACCACTTAATCAACTTAAACGACATAATCAACTTGAACGACATAATCAACTTAAACAACATAACCACATCAACTAAACAACATCAACTCAATGCCAAGGTTCTATGGCAATAACCGTATCATAGTAATTTACCACGTCTCAATCACATTATCACATCATATCGACATACAACATCTATTCAAATTAATTCTTATCAACATAATACAACTTATCAATAATGACCATAGGGTCTACAACAACAACGACAAATTCATCATGTCATAGCAACAATAACAATTCAACATATTGCACAACAACAACAACAAACACCAACATGTTACAACAATAACAACAATCCATCATGTTATAACAATAACAATTCGTTATATTGCACAACAACAACAAACATCAACATGTTACAATAACAACAACAATTCATCATGTCACTACAACAACAATTCATTATATTGCACAACAACATCAACACATTCATCATGTTCCTTAATTCAAGTAAACATCATAATACGTTATATTCAACTTCCTAATAAAGACATATATATTCTTAATTCATCACATGTCATCGTCGTCGACTCATACATATCAAATACGCACAATTAATCACATATAGCATACATCATCTTTATCAATTATGCATATCATCACATACCTCATTATCTCATCATAAGGAAGGCACATATTATCATTTCAATAACATTCTATCATCATAAGAAAAACATACATCAAGTCATACCACAACATGGTTATGTCAATTCATAACAAAGAGCACACTTTGCATGTTAACACAACATAGTTCATCACTTAATCCTAATAAACACAATATGAGAATAGATCTTATGAATCATTTTATTGCATCATGATATAGTTCATTGCGTTAGCTTTCTAACGCTTCGAACGGCGCATAAAACGGAGTTACGGATCAAAAGTTACATCATTTCAAAGTTTAGAAAAAGTTCTGCAAAACAGGGTTCGCGGCGCCAACATAGTTCGCGGCGCCAACATAGTTCGCGGCGCGAACTGAGTGAATCCAATTTTTCCTGAGTTTCTGCCAGGCAGTTCGCGGCTCGAACAATAGTTTGCGGCGCGAACTGGCAATTTCAGAAACCCCAAAACACAGAAAACAGCATACGAAACCCATCCAAAAAACCCCCAAACTCAACCCAATCAAGCTGAAAACACCAACCATCATGAACAACAATGAAATACATGTTATAAACACAAATACAACACATATTATGGATCTTCTAACATCATAACAATCATCAAACATCAATTAAAACACATTTCAAATCATGAATTTACACATTTGTTCATAAACCCTAACATCTCTACACACAACTTCCATGGAGAATAACATACAATCTAACCCACCATATACATCATCATGCTAACCCTTAGAGAGTAAGAACCCCACCCTTACCTTAGCAAAAGCCTCATCTTCAATGGAGTCATCCCTCTCTTCATGCCATAACTTTCTTTTCTTCCTCTCTTCTTTCTCTTCTTTCTCTTCTTTCTCTTCTTTTCTTCTTTCTCTTCTTTCTCTTCTTTCTCTTCTTTTCCACAAAATGAGTTATGAGGTTTAATCTCTAAAACCCTAACTCTCTTACTATCCTTATTTCTTAATTGGGCTTAACCCACAATCCAACCTCATATTCCATATTTGTTTCACTTAGGCCCAATTCATAATCTCTCTTTAATTACTCAATTAAGCCAAATAACACACATAATTGAATAACCACACAACATAACCGAATATTATTTCCAATAATATTCCACATTTACCATCGATCCATAACTTTAACAATACTAACTCGCAATTGTACTTCTCTGACTAATCCGACTAATTAATCTGACCATAACTTAACTGCTCAAATCAACATATTAATCCATTACGTTTGTAGAATAATACCGATAAACCTCGACTTCAACTAATTCCAACGAATAAATCCTTGATTTAATTTAATTAAATAATTAATTAAATTCGGGGCGTTACAATTTACATATCGTTTCTCTCGCATGCATTAGCACTCAAATCTTTATTGACCGACCTCGTTGTAGGGTGACTTTTCTATAAGTTACTTGGCAATTTCTTAATATAGTGCTACATTTTTTATCCCGAATCGGAAAAAGATCAACAATGGCAGAGATTGTATGACAATTGGTTCAAGACTTTTGAAAATTGTGTAGTTGTTTTGATTCTATCAATCTTCTGATGAGTTTTTACTGACTTTGAACCCAAGTTCATCATTCACTCACCATTGGTCGTCAACTACTAACTACTAACAATTAACAATAAACTTTACTTTTATGCTCTTTATTCTCTTTTATGTTTATGCTCTTTTTCTTTTGTCTACTTGGACCATACTTTACTTTTATGCCTACAACATTAATAATCAACTTAAACCAGAAAAGACTTAATGTGGATCTGGACTTTAGTTACCTTAACCTAATCTTGGAGGATGGACTTAGAATTAGGATTTGGACCTTGGCATTTTAGAGATTCATCCGAGTCCTTGTTATTTTAATCATATTCTGTTTGTCTGAAAGTCCTTGGAGTTCACTCCAAGGCACTGGGTTATTTTCCTTTTGGATATGCAGATGATTCTTTGAAAGTCCTTGATGGTTAATTCCAAGGCATTGAGATAAAGAATACATCTGAACATAGTTGTTACCCTGCTCAGTTTTCAAGTTCTCATAAAGTTATCTCCATGGCTCTGTCCAAAGTCGTACAAGAAGATATCGAGTTCATCTGGATCCCCAGTTGGTATTATGTTGGTTTAGTGTTGGTAGTCTAAATGATAGGAAATCTACATTGACTCTTAATGTCAAGTGTTGGCTTCTTATTTGGTTAGATCGTTATTTTCCTTAGCTTTTACTTTATGCCTTAGGATAGTCTCTTCATCTCCTCCCCCTTCTTAGATTTTCAAAATCTTCTCTCTTTATCCAAAACCTTTTTATGTTTGCAAACCTCTTTTAAAATATTTTCTTTAAAAATATCTTTTTCCGTTAGTGGCTTTTCTTTCAAAGTTTAGACATGATTAATTATTGTGGTGAGATGTAAATCCCCAAAGTCTTGATATTGATTGATATGATGAAAACTTTTCCTCTTGAAGGAGTTAGTGGCATACTTGTTGATTCTGTCCATGTTGGAGTCCTTCCTTCATTTTTGATGCAAAGGGTCTATTTGTTCTCATGTTCAAGATAATTGGCTGAGTATTCTCTTCTATGACGATAAAGTGTCTATCTAGTTTTAAAACCTTTTTTCCCCTTAAGTGGAACTACATTAGCTCTGACTTCTCCATTGCACCGAGGAGGTATGTAGGCACAAGATGTAATGTCTTACCGAGCTTATTTTAAAAATCAAACAAACTTTTTCTTTTGCACAATATCATTTCTTTTTAATAAACACAAATTTTCAAAAAGGTTTCAGTGGAGTACCACAGATATGAGGGGTGCTAACACATTCCCCTTGTATAATCAACACCCGTACCTAAGATCTCTCTTTTTGTTGTTTTTGTTTTTAAAACATCTTTGAGTTTATTTGCTCTTTTCTCATTTTCTTTGGAAACAATAAAGCGCGGTGGCGACTTTCATTGAAATAATGAGTCAAGTAAATTCAATGGCTTTGATATCAAATTTCCTCCGCTACATATATAGTGCTTTGGGATAAAAGATGTCAGAAGAAAAACTTATAAGAAAAATTCTTAGGTCTTTACCTAGAAAATTTGACATGAAGGTGACGACCATTGAAGAAGCTCATGACATCAACACCATGAGGGTTGATGAACTTCTTGGCTCACTTCAAACTTTTGAATTGGCCACAAGTGACAAGTATGAGAAAAAGAGCAAGAGCATAGATTTCGTGTCTAATGCTGAACATGAAATAGGTCAAATTGACATGGATACTAAGGAAGGACTGTCCAATACCATTGTATTACTTGGGAAGCAATTCAATAAAATTATGAAAATAATGGATCGATGAGAAAGACTAGATGTCAAGAACATCTCATATGGTATTAGGAATGATAATGATTCTCAGAATAATATCAGACCTGAAGAGAATTCCAGTCAAAGCAAAGTCGTTCAATGTTATGAGTGTGAAGGATTTGGTCACATTAGACCAGAATGTCCAACTTATCTCAAGAAACAAAAAAAAGGGCTTTACTATATCTTGGTCTGATGATGATGAGTCAGAAGATGAGTCCACAACTGAGACTGTCAAACTGGTGATGGCTCTTTCTGACAAATGGGCAGATGAAATAAAATCATGTGATGAGAATGATATCTATAAAGACTTGGATGTGTCTTACAAGGATACTTGTGACATGTGTGAAGAAAGTCTCAAGACTAAAGAAGAACAAAGAAAGATCCTTACTGAATTGGAGAATTAAAAGAATAAACTTCTATGTACTGCTTCTCATTTTCAAAGAGATGTAACCTTCCTAAATTCCAAGTTTGGCAACTTGACAGACTCTCTAAAAAGGATGGACAATGAAACTGGAATGATAAAAGAGGCTAAAGACTCGAAAGTTAAATATCATTATGATATTCAATAAAAGAAAAAGTCTGTAGAACTGTTTGGAAATTAAAATTTGGAGTATTAAAGTAAAAATATTATTCTCTCTTTGAAAATTTGTACCACTTATACTCATTATTATCTATTTTCATCTGCTCAACAAACTCTTGTCCTTCACTTTGTGATGAATAATAATGTAGGAGTTGTTTGATAAAATTCAAAACTAGTAGAATCCTTGTAGTTTAGAAGCCCATTTATGTTATTTGGGTGTTTGTATATTTTGAAGCAACAAGTTTCTAAAACTCTTTTGAGCTGGGAAGATGTGTAAATATTGACCAATCAAATACTGACACCATTTTTTGATGGATTTTGTGATTGCATACATTGCTCTCACATAGACGGAAACAACTTGCATTCTAGGACATATTTTCTTGCCAAAGAAGTGGAGTGGATGCCTTTCTCGAGAGAAGATAGCTCTGATAGCCACACGAGATGCTTCAGTTTCAACAATACATGTTTTTTTTAAAGTTTCGCAAAGCAAACACTAGGATGTCAATCATATTTGTTTTCAATTCGGCAAAGGCTAAACTAGCATATGTACTCCAAGAAAATTTAATGGGAAACAACACATTAGTGAGAGGAGCGATGGGAATGGCATAGTAGCGCAGAAAGCGCCTGTAAAAACCGGTGAGTACCAACAAGCCTCAAATGCTGTGAGCGAGTGAGGTTCAGGGCAATAAAAATTGCCTGTATTTTTTTAAAATCGTGCGCAACACTCCCAACAGAAATTACATGACTTAATTAATTGACTATTTTCAATGTAAAAACATACTTAGATAATTTGGATACAAAAAACATGTGATTTTCATAAGTTAAAAACAACTTGTAAATGAATTAAATGATCACTCTAGTTAGAACTTTAAATCAATATGTCATTGAAAAATTCTAAAACAAACCATCTTTGGTAGGGATGTAATAAGTGGCTCAATGCCAATTGAAAAGTATATGAGACACTAGTGAAGTCAAATGGCATCACGAGAAATTCGTCATGATTATCAAAAGTTTGAAAAACACATTCTTATGTATCTTCCAATGTAAAGCAAATCTGATGATTATCTGAACATAAATCTATCTTAGTAAAAATTGATGCAACTTCAAACTCATCTAATAATTCATCAATTGGGGGAATGAGGAATCTATCATTGATATTTTTAACTAGTACTAGGGCTATTGTCTATGATGGAAGCCATGACCTCTTTTTGAGAGTGAGGATGGTGGAAGAGTTTTTACATTGATAGGGGATGTGTTTGGTAGGAGAGAAATATAGTGGTGATGTGATCTTGAAAGCGGAAGATGACTTGGGGCTTAAAAAATAATTGGAGTTATTATAATTCGTTAAATTTTTTAAGTTGTTCTTGAATTAAGATTGAAAATTAAACGTGCAAAATTATTTTGTGTACCATTAATCTTATATATTTTGTGTACCATTAATCTTATATATTTGTTTATTTAATAAAAGTTCGACCTTTGAGTTGATTTTTAAAATATTATTTATAACTGATTTCATAACCCAAGGAACACCAACTATGAAATGAACTTAAAAGCCAAGTTTTTAAAATAAAAAAATAGAATTAAGTATTAACACTCTCCACCTTTATAAATAGATAAAAAAAATACTTTAGTAAGTGTGTGGTAGTCATGAACAAAAGACACTTTGGATTGTTGTTTATTTTTCTTATTATCCTTCCTTCCCGTAAGTCTTCTTTATCGTTTTTAAAATTAGTATTACTTTAATATTATTTAAAATTTTCAGTGCAAGTTTAAATTTTAATTTTAAATTATGCTTTTTAATTAATTATTTTATTTTAGTATTATTTTTTTATAAATATACTTATCAATATTAAAGATAAATATTTTAAAAGAGGACAAAATGCTTTTTGAAACAATTAATTCATCTAAAAAGGTATAAATATTTTTTAACAAAAACTCTCTAAATATTTTTGCATTAATAATAATAATAATAACACTAATATTATTAATAATAATAATAATAATAATAATAATAATAATAATAATAATAATAATAATAGACTAATTGAAATATATACTATCGATGTAAAACAACTTTACAACATCATCTGATTAGAATAAGAGATTAATTAGAATACACTATAAATATAAAATAACTTTACACCATCATCTAATTAAAATGAATAATTTTAACACATAAATATAAAATTAAAATAAAAAATTAACAAATTATAATTAAATTATTTTAATAACAACTTTTACCATAATTCTCTCTTCTCTCATGTATTAAAACATTTAATTTTAATTGAGTAATTTTATATTGACAGTGTATTCCAGTTAAAATAATAATAATAATAATAATAATAATAATAATAATAATAATAATAATAATAATAATAATAATAATGTTGTGAAAAACGATACCAATAACAAAGTATAATAGGGAATTATAGGGGAGAAGAAGAACACAATAATTGGTTATAACCGTTATTCTTTTACTTTCTCTTAAAACAAGATTACAAGTTTACAAGAATAACAAATAACCTCTCTCACCCTAAATTAGGATTTGCAGCTTAGCAATGATGAGAGACTAGTATGCTATTTATAATAAAACCTAACATACTAACTAATGGGCTTTTTCCACAAGGCCCATTACACAAGTCAACTTAATAAACAAGCTAACTTAACAAATTAGGGTTTAAACACTAAAACCTAATTTAACATGCTAACAACCTAGCATCTTCGACACAAGCATGTGAACAACCTTCGACTTCATGCTTAACCCTGTCGAACCAAGAAGCTACCCTTCGGCCATACTAGAGTTCGATCCAAAATCTCACAAATCTCCACCTTGGATCTAACTCTACAACATCAAGGGAACAAACTAGCTTTCTTCATGCAGCTTTATCAACTGCATACAGTGGAAAAACTTGCAACTCGACAATGTCTTGGTGATCATATCAGCAGCATTGTCTTCAGTCGAAACCTTCAGCACTTGGACTTCTCCACGCTCGATTACTCCTCTGACGAAATGCAGCCTCACATCAATGTGCTTAGTTCGCTCATGATAGGCTGAATTCTTCGACAGGTGTATTGCACTTTGACTATCACATTTAACAGTGATACCTCGACCTTGAAGTTTCAGCTCCTTCGCAAAACCTTCAAGCCACAATGCTTCTTTCACAGCTTCAGTTAATGCAATGTACTCCGCTTCAGTGGTTGATAGAGCAACAACCTTCTGAAGTGTTGCTTTCCAACTAATTGCTGTGCCAAACATAGTGAAAACATATCCAGAAATAGATTTCCTGGAATCCATACAACCTGCATAATCAGAGTCGACATATCCTTCGATTACTGCTTTACCATCTTCACCCAAGGCTCCACCATAAATTAGGACTCTATTCAGAGACCCATTTATGTACCTTAAAATCCACTTCAATGCTTGCCAGTGAGCCTTTCCAGGATTCGCCATGTACCTGCTTACAAGACTTACTGCGTATGCTATGTCGGGTCTAGTACAAACCATAGCATACATCAAAGAACCAACTATATTAGCATATGGGATGCTATTCATATAGGCTCTTTCCACATCAGTACTGGGACACTGATCAATACTCAGCTTGAATTGAGGGTTTGTTGGAGTCACAACTGGCTTCGAATTCGACATACCAAACTTTTCAAGAATCTTCCGTAGATATGCCTCTTGAGATAGGCATAACTTCGACTTCTTTCTATCTCTTCGAATGTCAATTCCAAGAATCCTGGAAGCAGCTCCCAGATCCTTCATATCAAACTCCTTATTGAGTTCAGCCTTCACCCTCATCACATCTTCGACACTGTTGCTTGCTATGAGAATATCATCCACATAAAGCAACAAAATAACAAATGAATTACCAGGTCGAAATCTGAAGTAAACACAGTGGTCGAACTGACTTCTAATGAAACTTATGCGTGCCATGAACTTGTCGAATCTCCTATTCCACTGTCGAGGAGATTGTTTCAGCCCATACAAGGATCTCTTTAACTTACACACATAATCATCCTTCCCCTTTTCGACATACCCTTCAGGTTGCCTCATCAGGATCGTTTCATCTAGATCACCATACAAGAACGCAGTTTTCACATCCATCTGTTCCAGTTCAAGATCGAACTGTGCCACCATGGCAAGCAGCATTCGAATGGACCTATGTTTCACAACAGGAGAAAACACATCATTGAAGTCGACACCTTCTTTCTGAGTGAAACCCCTTGCAACTAACCTTGCCTTGTATCTTTTCGACGTCACTCCTTCAATTCCTTCCTTAACTTTGAAAATCCATTTACAGCTGACTAACCTTGCCCTGACAGGTTTCTTGATCAGTTCCCAAGTATGATTATCATGAAGAGATTTCATCTCATCATCCATGGCCTTCAGCCATTCAGTCTTATTTCGACTCCTCATAACTTCCTTATAGTCTCTAGGTTCTTCGTCTAGAACCTCACTTGCAGAGATTAAGGCATAAGCTATAAGATCTGCATATCCAAGTCTCTGAGGTGGCTTGATGACTCTTCTCGATCTATCTCTCGACAATAGGTAGTCATCGTCAGTTTCCTCAACTTCAGCATCTTCTGCTTCTTCTTCGACTTCATCTGGGATATGCAATTCAGCATCAACATGCTCCACCTCAACAGGAATCTCTACCTGTTCCAGCTCTTCTGCACTTCGATCATCATCATCAGTTTTCTTAAAAGCCATTTCAGCTTCATTGAAAACTACATCTCGACTGGTGATACACCTCCTGTGACCTGGCTCTAGGCACCATAGCCTATAAGCTTTGACTCCTTCAGGGTATCCCATGAACATGCATTTCAGAGCTCTAGGTTCGACCTTGTCTTGCCTAATGTGAGCATAGGCTACGCAGCCAAATACTCTCAGTTTGTCGAGATCTGGTGGATGTCCCGACCAAACTTCTTCAGGTGTCTTCATATCTAACGCTGTCGAAGGACATCTGTTTATCAGATATGTTGCTGTCGAAACAGCCTCAGCCCAGAACACCTTTGTTAACCCCGCACTAGTCAACATGCATCTGACTCTCTCCAAAATAGTTCGATTAAACCTTTCAGCCAAACCATTTTGCTGTGGAGTACCTGCAGTAGTTCTATGCCTTGCAATACCAGAGGTAGCACAAAAACTGTCGAATGCCTCATTGCAAAATTCAAGGCCATTGTCGGTTCTCAACCTCTTGACCTTTCTGCCAGTCTGATTTTCAACCAGAGTCTTCCAACTTTTGAAATTCTCAAACGTTTCATCCTTAGTCTTCTGGATGAATACCCATAATTTTCTGGAATAATCATCTACTATGGATAGGAAATACCTTGCCCCAGAATGTGATGCACACCTTGCAGGCCCCCAAAGATCAGCATGGATGTAATCAAGGGATCCATGTGTTCTTGATTTGCCTTTGTTGAACTTCACTCTGCAAGATTTTCTAAGTACACAGGGTTCACAAAACTTCAGCTTTTCGACTTTGTCTCCACCAAGCAGATTTTGTTTCCCTAATTCGACCAGACCCCTTTCACTTACATGGCCCAATCTCATGTGCCAGATTTCAGTTTTCGACAAAGGTTTCGTGGATGCAACATTTGTCGAACCACTTACAACTTCAGCCTCAAGGGTATACAAGCCTTGTTTCTTCACGCCTCTCAAGACTTCCTTCGAACCCTTCATGACTCTTAGGATACTTTTCTCTCCTTGGAAAACATATCCTTTCTTGTCGAATTCACCAAGAGAAAGCAGATTTCTCTTCAAATCAGGAACATACCTGACTTCAGTCAACAACCTTATTGACTCATCATGGAGCTTGAATCTAACAGATCCAATACCTGCAATCTTGCAAGCCTTGTTGTTTCCCAGCAATACTGATCCACCATCTTGATCACATAATTCCTCGAACAAGTCTTTGTTTGGAGTCATGTGCCAAGTGCAACCTGAATCCATAATCCACTCTCTCTTAGAGTCACTGCTTGAAACCACAAGAACATCAGATGATTCGAAATCATCTTGAACAATGGCAGCGTTGCCATTATCCTTACCTCCATGATATTTCAGGCGTTCAGGGCACACCTTTCTTGTGTGACCCTCCTTTTTACAATGGTAGCATCGAATGCCAGATGCTTCGCCACTGTAAGACTTCGACTGGCTTTTGCCTTTCTTCTTGTCGAACTTACCATCCTTTCGTAAGAGTTTTCCTTTAACGGCCAAACCTTCGCCAACAGTCGAAGGTTTATGCTCCTTTCGTTCATTCAAGTCCTTAGAGTACAAGGCTGATTGAACTTCTTCAAACGTCAGGGACTCCCTTCCATACAAGAGAGTTTCTTTGAAGTGAGCATGTGATCTAGGCAAAGAACACAATAGTAACAGCGCTTGATCTTCATCATCGATCTTCACATCAATATTTTCAAGATCAAGAATCAGCTTGTTGAACATATCCAACTGCTCAGCCAATACTTTGTCTTCAATCATCTTGAATGAATACAAAGCTTGCTTCAGGTAGAGTCGATTTACCAGCGATTTGGTCATATACAAACTTTCAAGTTTCACCCATAACCCTGATGCCGTCGTCTCCTTTGATACCTGTCGGAGAACCTTATCACCAAGGCTCAACAAAATTGCGCTGTGTGCTTTCTCGATCATAGTTGTCTTCTCCGCTGCCGTTAATGCAGCATTCATGGCTGCCTCTCCCTTCAACGCTTCCAAACAACCCTGCTGAACCAGTAGGGCTTTCATCTTCAAGCGCCACAGACCGAAATCATTCACTCCGGTGAATTTTTCAATCTCATACTTTGTTGACGGCATCTTCTCCACGCTCACCGCACCAATTTGTTGTGAAAAACGATACCAATAACAAAGTATAATAGGGAATTATAGGGGAGAAGAAGAACACAATAATTGGTTATAACCGTTATTCTTTTACTTTCTCTTAAAACAAGATTACAAGTTTACAAGAATAACAAATAACCTCTCTCACCCTAAATTAGGATTTGCAGCTTAGCAATGATGAGAGACTAGTATGCTATTTATAATAAAACCTAACATACTAACTAATGGGCTTTTTCCACAAGGCCCATTACACAAGTCAACTTAATAAACAAGCTAACTTAACAAATTAGGGTTTAAACACTAAAACCTAATTTAACATGCTAACAACCTAGCATCTTCGACACAAGCATGTGAACAACCTTCGACTTCATGCTTAACCCTGTCGAACCAAGAAGCTACCCTTCGGCCATACTAGAGTTCGATCCAAAATCTCACAAATAATAATAATAATAATAATAATAATAATAATAATAATAATAATAATAATAATAATAATAATAATATCTGATTCATCGATGAATGATGAATGTAGAGATGGTAGTAAAAACAGAAGGAAGTCAATGCATTGAAGAAGAATGCAAATCTTTTTGTATTGAAGAAGGTTTTCTAGAAGGTAATTGCTTACAACATGCATGCTACTGCTCCTCCAGTGGAATCATTATTGCATAAAAAGTGACATGAATTTTTCCTTGATTGAGTGGGAGTTGATTTTTTATTTGGTGGATAATACAACTTAACTGTACTGGGATTAACTCTTCATTCATGTTATGTAATTTTTAATTTTTGTTATTATTTAAATAAAATGGAATAAAAATGAAAGTGAGTAGATAGTAAGAGTTTAGTCAACTTTAAAATAATATATAGTATTTAATTATGTAAAGATGAATATGAAACATAAAAAAGAAAATGAAATTTTAAGATTTACTATTTTTATTTGTAATCGTCAATGATTAATTTTTCTTTTTTATTTATTTTATGTTTTAATTTGTAATCTTATTAAGTGATTGTTAATTATTTTTTAATTTAATTTATTATTTTCAATTTATTACTCGATCTTGTATTTTTTTCCAAAGTATATGATTAAAGTATTTTTTCTATTAATTTTTATTTGAAATAATTTAGTTTGATTTAGCTATAATTTAATTTAGGCAAGTGTAACTTTAGTCCTATTTTATATTTTTTTTATAGTTTTGATCCCTCAACTATAAATCTTTTTTTAAATTTTGTGTTGGATTTTAGTCTCCTTTCTAATTTGGAACTTATATTTAATAATATGGTGCTTATCATTTAAAAATTAATCCAATTCATCTTTTTAATTTAATATATATATATATATTAGTGTTTTTTATATATGTTTTCATAAATGTTAATTTAATATCATTATATATAAAATCATTATATATAAAATAGAATGATAGTAATAAATATTCCATTCATATTAATTAAATTTCATTAATATTATTAATAATAATAACTTAATATTTCATTATCAACAATCAATTTCTTCTCATCTTTAAACCTTTCACTTCACCACCATCAACCTCAAACCCAACTTTTGATGGAGAGATTACTTATTCTTTTCATTTATTAGTTCTATCAATAACATCAACCAAACTCTCACTAACATTTTCCATTTCAATTTTCTTCATCACGGTCTTCACTCTCCCATCTTTACAAATTAGGGAAGGCGAGGGAGATAAATGTCCAGGGCCTGATGGATTAAATTTGGAGTTTCTAAAGAAGTGAATGGACATAGTGGGGTAATCAATAGTGCAGTTCATCCAAGATTTTCACAAAGGAGGCAAACTTCCAAAGGCTGTTACTACATCATTCTTAGCCTTAATTCCTAAATGTGAAAATCCTTGCAAGCTTGAAGACTATAGGCCAATCTGTTTGTTAAAAGGCCTCCTAAAAGTCATATCACGCATTCTAGTTGCAAGATTGAGGAAAGTTATAGATAGTCTGATCTCTCCAAATCAAACGGCATTCGTACCTGGTAGACACATCCTAGATGGCGTGTTGGTCACAAATGAAATAGTAGACTATGCAAAGAGGAACAAGGTGGAATGTCTGATTTTAAAGGCTGATTTTGCACAAGCTTATGACTGTGTTGATTGGGATTATTTGAGATCAATGCTAAGAAGTATGGGGGTTGGAAATCGCTGGATGTTATGGATGGAAGCTACGGTGTTCACGAGTTCGATGTCAGTCCTTGTTAACGGGAGTCCAAGGGCAGATTTTCAAGTAACACGAGGATTAAGGTAGGGAGATCCCCTTTCTCCATTCTTGTTTACAATTGTGGCGGAAGGATTGGCAGGCATGATGAGAAAAGCTACTGACAGTGGAGTATACAAGGGCTTCGAGATAAAAGATTCTGCGGAGTACAGTCTACTACAATTTGCAAATGACACGATAATGTTTGGAGATGGATCTTGGTCTAATTTATTGACTCTTAAGGCTGTCTTGAGAGGCTTTGAAATTGTTTCTGGTTTGAGAATTAATTTGAACAAAAGCAAACTGTACGGGGTTGGAATAGATAAATACAAATTGGAGGCTTGTTCTGTATTCTTGGGCTGCAAGGTAGATAACATTCCATTCAAATTTCTTGGTTTCACAGTGGGAGGAAATTACAAGAGGATAGATTTTTGGAAATCGGTTGTTAATTCATTAAAAGAAAAATTATCATCTTGGAAGGGCAGATTCATGTCAATTGGGGGTAGGGTGACATTGATAAACAATATACTCACCAATATGCCAAGCTACCAGTTTTCTTTTTACAAAATCCCAAAAAAGGTGATGAAAGAAATTATCACAATTCAGCGATATTTTCTGTGGAGTGGTGTTAGCGACAAGTATTCCATTGCTTGGGTAGGTTGGAAAGAGATCTGTAAATCAAAAGATGAAGGAGGATTGGGCATCAAACATGTAGGAAGATTCAATAAGGCATTACTTTCTAAATGGCCTTGGAGAATTTCAATAGAGGAAAAAGCTATTTGGAGAGGTGTGTTGGAGGGCAGGTATGGGAGCGTTAGGAAACAATTGTGGGGAGGTAGTAATTCTAGCCCAAGTGTAAAGGAGTCATTATGGTGGAAGGACATAAGGAAGATATGCGATGAGGAGGATGGAATTATGAGGAAAATTACAACAAGACTTGGTGATGGTAATGACATAATGTTCTGGAAGAATCAATGGATTGGAGTAGGTTGTTTGTCTATTCAATTTCCATTTATTTTCAAGGAACTGCTATTCAAAGAGGATTATGTCTGCAATTTTGGAAAGTGGAATGAAGATGTGTGGGAATGGTCTGTGATTAGAGGTGAAGAAGTCCTGGGGCGGGAGGCTTCAAGGGAACTTGGGGAATTGGAAGCATGTTTGTTGGGAATCTGCGCGGTTATGAGTGCCAAAGACGTCTTTATCTGGCCCCTTGATAGCTCTAATTGCTTCACAGTCAAAACATGTTATGAGAGACTCAATTCTCAACCGGGTTTTAGTGGACCAGTAGAGTTGAAACTGGGTTTGAACATTATTTAGGGAGCAGCGGTGCCATCAAAAGCCCAGATTTTTGGTTGGAGATTGCTTAGAGATAGATTACCAACTAGGTTCCAGCTTCAAAGGAGAAATATCATTGTCCATCAACAATAACTTTTGTGCGTTTTCTGTGAATTACAGGTAGAAGATGCTGATCATCTTTTCGTGCAATGTCCCATTCTTGCCCCTTTGAAGAATAAAATTGCTATGTGTATTGATATTCAGTTGCTACCTGTTCCAGACTGTTGTGAATATTTGTTGTTTTGGATGATGCAGTTGAAGGGCAAACTGAATTGTAATATAGCTGCAGCTATTTGGTTAGCATATTGTTGGTGTATATGGAAGATGAGAAACAATATAATCTTCAACAATGCAAAGTTTGATTGTGAGGAGCTCTTTTTCTTGATTCAGTGATATTCTTGGTGGTGGACTGTTTCAGTATCAAAAGGGAGTAGTAAATGTAATTTTTACGAGTGGTATAAAAATTCACTCTTATGCTTTTGACGTCTGTATTCTTCCTTTGGCTTTTCTGTTGCTCTTGTATTGGGTTGGAGTACCCCCTAGTACTCCTAATCTATATATAAGTTTGTTTATGAAATAAAAATTAGGGATGGCAACGGGGCAGGTCGGGGACGGTTTTTACATTGGCTAATTCTTTTACCAAATATCATATTTGTTCTAGATTTACAGAGGCAAACTGAATTCAATTGTTTCTTTCAAAAATTTAACATCTACTTTGTCGGCATCATAAACAACAACTGCAATGATATGAGATGAAGCCACAGGAAGAAAGGAGATAATAATTTATTTTTTATAATTTTAGAGATATCATAAAATGAAGGATAAAAACAAAAAATAAATGAAGCAAGTTCAGCCACGTCATTCGTGATATTTTCGGGAAGATCTCTCTCGCGACATTAAGCATTTCCCTTAGGGAAATAATCACTCTGAAATACAATAAGTTAAAACTCATGTTGATTTAAAACATATATTAATCATGTTGTGCAAGAAGGCAAAAGGAACTGTAATAAAATAGCCACAACAAAAATACGATATGAAAAAGGGTAAAAAAACAAAAAAATTCAAGATACAAAAGCTAGCTTGCTTTTAATAAAAACATACAAATATTACAGTGATTTTATCTAAATTAAACTATTAATCGAAAGATTTACCTTGTTGTCAACAAAAACCAGGACATCATCAAGGACATCCTTGAATTTGTTGTAGACAGGACCAATAACAGTGGTTATTGTTCCCTCCACCGTTTTAATAGTAGATCTCAAAGACGCTGAGTTCTTCTTTGCGGATTCATACACATATGAGATAAACACGTAAGTGTGAATAACAACGATCTTCATAAACCCTAGGCATTTTAATTCTTTGTTCTTGCTATCAGCTTTCACTTTGACTGCATACTTAGAAAAAAATCAAGGGTCGTTTCACACGTTACAAACCAAAAGTATAGTCTTTTAAAATGACTTGAAAGGAAATGCAGAAAAGATATGAAGCTTTCACCGATATACAAAAACAATCTCCTTTTCCGCGCAGCAGCTCGATCAGGCGCAAGTACATCATCTAAGAAACATACCTGAAACAACAAACACAAAATCAGAAGAAATAAAAAAAAATGAAACTCTAAAATCACAATCCAACTAACTCGCACACCGTAAATACAAAAAGAGGGAGAAGAGGATGGTGATGATGTTGTTATAGGATGAAGGTGAGGAAGAGGAAGAAAAAGAGGGAGAAAGTTAAGGAAGAGGAAGAAGACACGGTTCGGTTTGACAGAGATAGAAAGAAAAAAAGAGACAGAGAAAGGGAAAGAGAAAAAGGACGAGAGAGAAAGTGTTAAGATTATGAAAACTAGTAGGAAACCCGTGCTATCGCACGGGTCTGGTCGATGTTTCACAATACATGTATCCAAATATCACTTGTTAAAGTTCTTTTATATAAATCAACCATATATATTTAACCAAAATGCAAACAAATTTTAGTCCATGTTAATCCCAAAAACATAATAGTTAACGATGAAAGAGGTAATAATACATCAAATTTTTTTAGCTCTTTAAGTAAAAACAACAAACATATGGATTCATATTATATGTATCAATGACTAAATTATTAAATATGACATCATATTTTAAGTTAGGTAACATTAATATATTTATAACTTATAATCCTTTATCAAAATTTAATTCATGTGTTTGGAATATCAAACATAATTCATGTGTTTGGAATATCAAACATAATATAACTTATTTTGCCGTTCATAAATATTCATGTAATTTCAATCAATAATATTTCATAGATACATTCACATCTATCCGTCAATTAATTTTATAACTTAAAATATATAAAACAGTAACAAAGCAAATAGTTAAAAGATAGACATTAAAATGATTCGTCAATCACTGGTATCTCATAGATACGTTCACATTTACCCGTCAATTCAGATTAGTTAAGAAACCCAGTTTAATCCAAATGAGTTAATTCTAAAAATTTATTAAATCTATTTGAGATATTAGCCCATTTTCCCAAAGGTATAACAACTTCCGTTAAATGCTTAAGAGTTTTTACATTTAATGTATATTATTATAATATAAAAATATAATTTTATAAGTTAAAAAAATATAATTTTAATTAAGAAATTAAACATAGTTAGAGAATAAAATTTATTAAACCTATTTGAGATATTAAGTCATTTTTTCAAACCTAAAATGTATGACATCTCCCGTCAAATATTAAAAGTTTCTACATTTAATGTATACTTAAAATATTTAAAAATTAAACAACTAATAAAAATCTGAATATATTAATAGAGTAATTAAATCTTGAATATGTACAATTATAAAAAAATAGAAATTCAAAACCTATGTATGGTAAATAATATATAGGGTTAATGATTTTTTTGGTCCCTCTAAATATTGCAGATTTCGTTTTTAGTCCCTCCAAAAATTTTCTTTAAGAAATAGTCCCTTCAAAATTTTCCGTCTAAACTATTGGTCCTAACGTCAAATTTGCTAGAGTTTGGCTACAACTTTAGCCACCGATTAGCTAGGAAATTTGATGTTAGGGACCAATAGTTAGGAAGAAAATTTTTGAAGGGACAATTTCTTGAAGGAAAATTTTAGAGGGACTAAAAACGAAATTTGAAATATTTAAAGGAACGAAAAAAGTTCATTAACCCTAATATATATTTATTCTCATATATTTAAAATAGTCACATTAAGAAGTCTCCATTGGATAGTGTAATAAATATAAAATCTCAAATTTAAAATGCTTTGTAACTTATTCTCGTTTATAAAAACAATCATACTTTATTCAATTTATAAAATTGACTATATTAATAATTTTTTTATCTTTTATCATTATTTTTTATGATTACCATTTATCATTAAATTTTCATGACTACCCATTAACATATTTTTAACATGATTACAATTATGAAGTTAATTTGAAAAAATTCTAAGAAGTTTTAGTTATTTCATAAATTTACAAAAATTACAAAATCTCAATTAATTTTGTTTTGTTTTATTAAACTTTCTATAAAAGTCTAAATAATTTCAAAATAAATTTTATCTTAAATAAGGATCTAAATAATTACAAAATAATTTTTATTCTTATATTTTTATAATGAAAAACTAAATATTTAACTTTGGAATAAAAAATATATAAATTGTAGTAAAAAGTTATAAATTTTATCTCTATTGATTTATATTTGTTTTTATTAATCTTTTTCTAATAATCTAAATGATTACAAAATATATTTTATTTCAAGTTAGAACTTTAATTTTAATAAAAAAACTAAATAAAAAAACAAATTAGAAGTATAAACAAATTACTTGTACTATAAATAAATTTTAAATTAATAATTATGAGAAATTATTTGGTTTTCAATTCAGTAATAATAATTTTATTCAATATTATAATTATCATTTAATTGAATTGAAGATTTAAAAAAATCCACCTTTTGAATGAAAAGGTAAAAAGATTGAGTTTCCGTATCTGCATTAAGAAAATTTTCATCTTCCCGTATGACCTTTCAAATTAATTGCATTGAGCAACGAAAAATTGATTTTACGTTGGAAAGTTAAAAACATGAGTTTTAATAGCTATGATAATTAAATAGTCATTTACCCGTGTATTTCTGTGCCATTAGCCTTTAACTTCATGAATTATTGACATATTTTAAACATAATTTTAAAAAATATATATAAATCGACTTATATAACTTTAGGATGATAAAAAACACGTAAATGAAATTTATTTTATTTTTAACTCCTGAGAATTATTTTGATGATATACATTAATAATAATAATAATAATAATCAGTAAATATTATTTAATTTTATAATAATGGTGATTGATTTTGTAATCAATTTAAAAGACGTAATTTTTTTTGTATTAAATACATAAAATATATTCCTATTTATTTGAACATTGGAACAACTATATTTCAATATTTTTTTCAACCTACATAAAAAATTGATGAATAGAATTGGAACATGTAGTATCATTACCCCTAGTCCAATATAGTTATTCCATTAGTAATTAACAACTAACTTTTAATTATTTCATTTCTATAATTATAACAATATTCAATAAAATAAAAAATCTAATAATTATGTTTTCCACATCATTATCAATTTTGTCAGGATACTTTTTAAATAAATTCATAAAATCACTTTTAATAATGATTCTTTTTAATTATTATTTTTATGGGTTTAATGGATATGCACTGACAGTGTAAAAAAGTTTTACACTGTCATCCAATAAACAAGTACCAATTTACCATGCAATTTACCATGTCATTAATTTTTTTTTAAAAATAAATAAAGTGTAAAACTATTTTACACTGTCACTGCATCACCCCTTTTCTCTATTTTTATATCAATAAGTTCATATTTGTCATATCATCTTCCATTTTTATTGTAGTTTAAAAGTATTCGTAATTATAGCTAATATATTAGATATATTTTAAAAAGAGTATCACAAATAAATAAAATATTTATATGTAATTATTGTATATTATTTTATTACATTTTATTTAATAAGATGGAATTTACTAATAATGCGTGGTAAACTTTATATGTACTAATTAAATTGGATAATAATTAATGAGAAAGAAATAATTCACTTTAAGTATGTCTTTCCATTTAAAAAATAATAAGTTATGATTTGATATATTTTAATGTTTAAAACAAATACATACAAAAATAAAATCGCGTGTCGGTTACCATTGAAAGCTAATTTATTTTTTTAATAAATAAATTAGCTCAATAATTAATAATAATAACTAATAATAATTACTAAAATTAAGAAAGAAAGAGATTAAATTTTGAACATTATTATATTATTATTTTATGTTCTAATTTGTTGGAATTTTGAAGAGCTAGTTTGACGGTTGGTTTGAGAAGTTTAATCGTTAATACTATGTAATTAATAGTTATGGTTAAATATATTTGGTATAATGTTAAGTTAAAGTGAAAAAAAAACGTAATGATGATGATATTTAAATGATGATAATATTTAAGTAATTAAATATATTATGTACAATGAAGGATTAATGGGAAACAATTATTGTAACTTCCAATAAGAGATACGTGTTTAAAAACCATATATTTGAAAAGGATAAACAAAAAAACAAATTAAGTTGGAAGATAAACTTTACTAAAAAAACTTTATCAAAAATAAAAGGGTAATTATTAATGATCCATTCCAGCAGCATATGTGTGCACCTATCACATAGAAGAATTCCTTATAGAAGGTTTGCCGCAACAAAAGCTCTTCCTACCTGATCATCAAGAATGGTGGAGCCTGAGTCGGCAGTACATGCATACAAAAACAACAATTGTAAAAACAACTCTGGAGCCTGAGTCGACAGTACATGCATACAAAAACAACAATTGTAAAAACAACTCTGTTCTTTTTGTTGTCACCATTTATTTGAGATTGAGAAATCTCAGTAATACCTCCAAGGATATCTAAAAAAACAAAAAATGTTCAGGGAATAAATAATATTACATAAAATTCAGAAATCTATTACAAAAAAATACAATTAACTTACCAACCAAAACATTAGACTAAAAGCTTCCTTCAACTATGGCATCCAATCCAAGAAGGTTAAGGTAATAAGCAGGAATGTCAGGAAGGTCAGGAAGGTCTCATTTTTAACAGAAGTTGATCCACATAAAACCAATATGTAACCAATAGGTAAGAAGTCGTTTTTTTGAAACTTTGAAATTCCGCATGATATAAGAAGCAAATACCAAATCGTACAAATTAATAGAAAACAAAAATGGAGAAGAAGCTTCAAACCTGTAAAAGAGAAAGTGAATATGATATGCCATTGTTGGTTGTGATATATACCGTGAGAATTAAAAGTTTGAAACACATAGAAAATTGAAAGGGCAGAAGTAATTTATTTTTTGGGTAGTGGAGGAATTGATTTTTTCAAACGCATAGAAAATGTATCCATTCAATGATGAAATAAATTTTAGGGTTTAACCATTTAACGTGTAGATTTGGATTTGAAGCCAAAAAATAATAAATTATGAAAAATAAATAATCAACAAAAAATTAGAGTCTGCCACATCAGCAGCAATAAATACCAAATCAATATTATTGTGTTATTTTGACAAAAGACTTTTATACCCGTGGAATAAGAAAAGTTTCAGTTCATTTATCATAAGGCTTTTACTGGAATTTCCAAGTACTATTACTTTTATATATTAATAATAGATAATAGATAGATGCTTTTGAAATTTGAATTGAAGTGTACATTGAAAGAAGAGATAATAGAAGTATCACTTAAATTGGACCAAATGATATCATCAACCCATTCCAACCTAATGATCCTAGACAAATAAACAACAACTTTGTCATGGAAATAGAACTAAATGACATCATTAAATGAAAAAGTATTTTTTAGACACAAAATACCTCATTTTGGTGAAGTGCCAAATTAGGAGGCAAGGGTAAAAAAATAAATTTCAGAACTATTATTGTTCTTATATGGTAGATATTACTTTCGTTGTAATTCCGTTTTCTTATTTCTAATGCTTTTACTTTGTTTGATTTGCAAAAGATTTTTAAACCTCAATTTAACAAAAAAATTTGTTTTAATATTTTTTTTTTAAAACGCACAGTTCACCCCGTATATGTTTGAAAGTTTATGATTGGAGTCTCATATCCACACCCATTAATTCTTCATTGAAAATTTCTTTGGCCACCTCCCTATAGGGGTCACCCCCAGCGAAAATTCCAAAATACCCCTGCTTCGGAAGTTCATTTCCGAAAGCGTCTTTTTTTTGAAAAAATTGACTTATTTCGGAAGTTCATTTCCGAAAACATTATTTCGGAAGTGCACTTCCGAAATACTGCGATTTCTGCAGATTAATCAAAACACTCCCCCTCCCCCAATCATTTACCCTAAATCAAAACAAAAAGTGGCAAAGGCGAAAATTTGTGCAAACAGAATTCCAAAGCTGCATCAAGGCTCCAATCACACTGCTAAACAACATTCAAAAGCCCTCAATCCTAACACTTTGTAAGTTTTGAAATTTTTAGATCTATTATTGAAATGCATGTTATTTAGGGTTTTAATTGCATAAATGATATATGGTTAGGTTGTTAGTAGTATTTAGGTTGTTTAGAAGCATTTTGATTTGGTTTGAAGTTTGGTTTAGGGGTCTGTCATGGAAGTTGCAGAAAACTCCATCGCAGGGGTGTTTCGGAAGTTCATTTCCGAAAACACCTCCATCCCAGTTTTCGGAAATGAACTTCCGAAATGTATCAGAAGTTCAAATTTTTTTGTTTTTTATTTTGTCTCGCATATTAATCGATTTCAATTGTTTACAGGAACATGTCAGACAACCAACCAGCACGCAGGACTGCATCTTCTAAAGAGGGCGCTAAGGGAAGAAAGGGTTCTTCAAAGAAGGAGGTGAAAGAGGTGAAGGAGGTGAAGGAGGTGAAGGAGAAGAAGAAGCTTTTGACTGGTTCTGCTTCTCGTCCCTTGGGGGTCCATGGCTCGGACGTGCAGGCTCAGCCTTCAGGCGTGATCAACGCTGATGGTTCTGACACTGAGTGGGATGAGGATTGGTATAATTATCTTCATTCGGAGGAGTTCGCTCGTCGGGAAGAATAACGTGTTTTTATTTTGTTTGATGTGTATTTTGTAACGCTCGTCGGGCAGAATAACATGTTTTTGTTTTGTTTGACGTGTTTTGTTTTGTTTTGTTCTGATTTCGGATTGTATCGCACAATGTTTTTGTATTGGATTTATCATGTTAGTTTTTGGAAGTGGTAACCGGGGTCGGAACATATGACGGAGGAGGTGGATGTTCGGAGGAAGAAGAACCGGAGGTACGTCCACCGCGAGACAAAGGAGCCAATCAATGTAAGCTATAGTTTATAATTATCATCTGGGGACGTCATTTCTAAAAAATCAAGATTAAAAATAATAAGATTTTTTTCCCAATTTTTCGTAATGACGTCCCCTGATGATAATGATAAATTATAGCTTACATTGATTGGCTCCTTTGTCTCGCGGTGGACGTACCTCCGGTTCTTCTTCCTCCGGACATCCACCTCCTCCGTCATATGTTCCGGCCCCGGTTACACCTCCTCCGTCATTTGTTACTTACAGTAGTACGTATATTTATTAAAAGAATAAAAAAACCTTTTGAAATTTGGAAGCCTTTTTTTCTCCCCACCACTCTCTCATCCCCACCTACCCGTGTTCAACAATATGTAACTTTAATTTTATGTAATATTATCGTTGTAATTTTCACCCGATTAAATAAAGCGAATTGTTGTTGTTTTTCATTTTATTCTGTCCAGACATATTTTCGGAGGTTCATTTCCGAATTCTCCAAGGGGGGTGCGTTCGGAGATGAACTTCCGAAACACCACATTTTCTGGATAGTAACTTTATTTCGGAGATGCATCTCCGAAATCAATATTTTATATTAAAAAACACACGTTTTCGGAGATACATTTCCGAAAACACCTTTTTTAAGAAAAAAAGTACAGTTTCGGAAATGAACTTCCGAAACAAGGGGTGTTGTGGTAAATTCACCAGGGGTGGGCAAGAAGGTTAGGAGGTAGGTGAAGAAAAAACCTTCTTCATTATTGTTTTTTGTTTTTTTTATCCTAATAAATTCATTTGTCGCTTAAAAAAAATTAAATTGTTACAAAAATTATATTTAATTAATTATCCTTTTGTCAAAAAAAATTAAAAAATAAATTATCCTAAAACTTTTATATTATTAAATTTTTTTAAGCATGTATACATCTAGTTAGTTCTTATATTCATAAAGTATATGTAAGATGGTGTAGAAAAGTTGTTGCATATATTTTAGGTGTTCGATGAGTTTAAAATAAATTACTTATAACTAATTTCATAACCGAAGGAGCATCAACGAAATGAAGTTAAAAGCCATGTTTTTTAAACAAAATTTACAATTAAGTCTTTACACCTTTATAAATAGATAAATAATTATTGTACTAAGTGTGTGGTAATCATGAACAGTATACACTTTAGATTGTTTTTTATTTTGCTTATTCTCCTTCTTTCTGGTAAGTCTTACTCCTCCTTTTCAAAACTAGTTTTGAAAGACAAACATTTTTAATTGTTATTTTTAAACAATAGAATCATCTAAAACAGTGACTTTTTTTTCTTATAGATAAAAATAAAAACTTCTTAATATTTTTTTTGTGTTAATCATAATGTCTGACTGATGGATGAATGCAGAGATGATGGTAGAAACAGAAGGAAGTGTATGCAGTGATGATGAATGCAAATTGTTTTGTATTTATCAAGGATTTCTAGATGGTTTATGCTTAGTTCCTGGCAAGTGCTTCTGCGTGTCCCATCGTGTCACTATTAGATGATCATACAGCCTTACTTCGTTTTCAATTTCTATTTGCTTGCTTAAGCTTTGGCTTAGAGCTAGCAGCAAGCAAGCAATTATGTTTTCAATTTCAACTTCTCTTCATTTTAAAAAAATCTCTATTTTAATATAATCTATTAGCAAATAAGAAAATCATCTTCCATCTTATTTTATAACTTTGTTTTAGTGAATTTAAATAAATGCCTCGCCAATTCATATGAACTTAGTTAGTCACAAGAGTTCAAAATATTATTAAATCAATTATGAGTTCGTACTCAACATAAAGACATAATGGTTAATGAAGGGCAAGGATACAAAATTTGGGGATGACCATCAAAATAAACAAAAAGTTATAATTAGATATATAAATTAAATTGTATACAAAACCATTAAATTCTAATAAAACATAATAGACTATAAACAAACCATAATTATAACATTTATAACAATCATGATATCTATTTTTTTTGTCTATTGTAATACAGTTGATCAAGATAACAATTTTTAAAAATAAAAAAATGTATAATTTCAACCATAAATTAAAAATTCCAAAACTAGAAAATCACCTTAACAAAAGTCTAGAAATTAAAAAATGCATGAGAGATGAGATGAACTTTAATACATGTAATTGCCAAGAAATTTGAATTGCATGTATAAATAAATTATAAAATGCATAGAGAGATGAGATGAACTTATAAATTGTATATTATTAAAAAGTATAATACGCGACATGCTTTAATGATTAAGCAATGATTTTAAAGTACGTTGAGGGGTTGAGAGTTAGCTCATATAAGGATGCGAATATATATATATATATATATATATATATATATATATATATATATATATATATATATATATATATATATATATATATATATATATATATATATATATATATATATATATGTTTGTGTGTGTGATTTTTTGTGTTAGAATGAGATTGTCTCCCTTCAATTTTAATGTTGAGGTATTTATAGCTACATATGTCATATATCGTGTGCCCCCTTAGAAGTAGTAAAAACCGCTAAGAAGATGAGGAAATGTACAATGAATATCCAGATATTCAGAGAAGTGTGGTTAGCTTCCCCGTGACTCATTCTTCGTCGTAATAATTTGCAGACACGTCATTTCCCCATTTTCCCACACCAGGCGGGTTATTCCAGAAATAGGTGGTGCATCCATTATATGGGCGACACATATGATTAAGAGGCAGGAGATCTCATTAAAGTGTGTCCATGATGTCCTTATGGATAGGCGATGCATCACTCCCGCCGCCTCTCGTAGACCCTTCAGAAGTATACAAATACAGTCTCTCAAGCATGACATGTTAGAAAGGGAGAAAACTTTTAGTCTTGTCTATCTTATTTAAATGAGTCCCTCAAATGTGAAGCGACTCCCTTATGCCGAAGGCAAGTCCCTCAAGTATGAGATGAACTCCGTATATAGGCGACTCTAAAATATGTCTCCAATTATCAATAAGGTGATTCATACAGTAGTTGAGGAGTCCCTTAACGACAGTTGGAAAAGAAAAACATGTGAGACATTTAATACTAATAATGATGGTTTAACTTTGGGACACCAAATTGGCCTTAGTTCTTCACATGTGTCAATAACTTGCAGATCATTTTCACGTCTAATGTGAAACTAAGAGGCCCTTGATTATCCCTAGTTTCCGCCTCTATAAAGGGATTCACCCCACCCTTTTCACATGCTCTTTTTCTTAAGCCTCTGAAAGCCCGTTATACATTCTCCAACTCTTGTATCTTCATGAGTTCAACCTTTTTTTACATGTATTGGTTCCTTTTTCTTTGCCTATTTTCGTTTATGGCGATAATTAGGGATTTAGACAAGAATGACAACCTGATTGAACACTTGACTCATGATGAGCATATATCCTTGTGAAACCATTATTGTGGGAATTTTAGGTGTATGGACAAGACAATTGACGATAAATTAGTGGAACTAGGCAATGTTTGGCATTTGCCAAGTTCTATTAATTCTGATAGTGATAGTAGGGGTGATAGTGACAATGATTCCAATTCTCTTCTATTTTCTCAGGAAACACAAAGATAATGACTACCTCCAACATTGAACCAAAGGGTGCCAGGGAAGTTAAATCTCGCTACACCACTGAAGTGAAAATAACTTCCCTCCGACAGCAGCTTAACTTCTCTTCTTCAATGAACTAAAACGAATTCATCTTGGAGGCATTTTCCTCAATGGATATGGACAATATGAGTGCTTTAGAAAGATCCCTCACTCATTCCTTCTACTTTTACATTTCCAACATCTGGGATATTATGGTTCTCCTCCCTTTTTCTCTTTTGAGGCGGAGATTCTTAAGGTGATCAATATTTCTCCTTGCCAAATCACGTCGAATGGTTGGATTTTGATCAGAGCGTTCGAGATTATATGTTAGCATATAGGGTTCTATCCCACTACAGATAACTTTTTTACTTATATAGTGCTAAACGGCTTCCATTATGTGTATCGAACCAATAGCGTTTCATACAAGCTAAATCTTCGAATCGATAATTAGGCCAAAGAAAGAATTTTAAATTCTTTAGTTTTTTTGTATCGCTATCAAGATCTTCATTTTTAGTCAAAACTTGAGAATAATTATTTATTTTTTTCTCATTGGAATTTATTGTGTTTCTATCCACAATATTTATATTCTGTGGGTTCAAACAAATTAGAATTCTCAATTCTCTACGCCGTCTAGTGGACAAAAGATTTTCAGGAACAAGTAAATCATAATTATTTTTATGTTTCATTTATGTTCTCTTTTTGTGCCCCAATGATATGCTTAAGGTTTGATATATAAATAATTGTTCGTAGTTTTTTCTAGAAATACGAGTAGGTTCAATAAAAAACATTAGGTCGTCCCTCAATTCCTCTATGTCCCTACATTATGTATAACAAGTGTCCTTAATTGTCAGGCGCATCTGTTCATTGGGATTGGATAATTGTAGGTTCTTTTCCTATGAGAGCCTTATTCAAGCATCATTCTAACCACCTCAATTGTCGGAAAGATAAATTTTTTAGAGTGAGGGGTTAGATGGATCCCGACGGCTCACTATAGAGGCAAATTGTGCCCTTGGGTTTCCCCTTGTTTGAACAGATAATTTCGTTGCTATCACCATATATAAATTTGGTTATCTAACTGCTGATGAGATTGAAATGGTTCAAACCTTGGATGGGTTCAATATTATGGACTCCCTCGCCATGATCACTTTGGATCAAGGGGGCGATACGACCATGGATAAATATTTAAGTAAGTTTCCATAGTAATGTATGCTGCCATGGTTTTTTGTAATTTGTTAGGTACTTATTTTTATCATTTTTCTTCTAGGATGATAGAAACGAAAGTCTAGCCAAGAGGAAGGCTGAACCCTTAAGACTAGACAACCCTTAGAACGACCCAAACGATTTAATTATTAGGACCACCAAGTGAGGGCGAGGCAAGTCTTGAGCCTTAAACACATAAGGCCCAAAAAGCCTAAAGGCCAAGGGTTGGGTCCTCTCCTACCCCCAAGGGCAAGGAGTTTCAGACTAATGTTATTGAGGGGACGGGCGCCCATACACTGGCCTTGAGGAGAAACTATCCAATTGAGTCCTTTATGTTGAACAAACTTATTTTAACGCCATCAAGTTCTTTGGTAATTATAAGGTTGTCTATAATAATCATTCACTCAACGTATTTGATCTTAAAGTTAACCATATGATGAAGATTCTTTTTATGGAGTGTGTGACAATTAAAAGCATGCCCAAATTTAGAATGATCTTAAGACTAAGCTCACGGGCTACTAAGGTAACCTAGCCAAGGGGTAGGAGATAATAGAGGGCTTGCAAATAGAGAAAGGGGCCTTAACAAAAAAGCTTCAGGAAGTAGATGTCGGAACAAGTTTGGTTCTACATCTACAATCCTTAAGTTTTGATGATAACAAAGTATAAAAAACAAATTTGTACACTAACTGTTTCATTATGTGTGCAGAATCTGAAATATGAGTAAAATAGACTCTGACTCTAAACAAAAGCAAAGTCTGAACAAAGCAAAGACTGAACAAAAGCAAAGTCTGAACAAAGAAGAATTTGAAGAAAAAATACTCTAGAGAAAGCAAATTTTGAAGTCTAAACTTTGAACAAAGAAAACTTTGATCAAAGAAGACTCTGGACTCTAGACAAAGAGACTCTGGATTGTGAAAATACAAAGTTGAAGTGTGAAAAAGTGTTTCTATGATAGTCAATCATCTAGGTAATCAAGATTACACTTTGTATCAAACAATCCAAAATTACTCTAATAACTCAAGCTTCATTTTCACAAAACTTTAAAGTCTATAGCTACAAGGCTATGAACTGTGATCAAGCTTCAAATTATCTCATATATGAAGATAATAATTGAGAGGACAATGATTGAAAGGATATTTCCTAAGATAGTACATTCAAATAGCAAAGTCAAATATTCCTTAAAAAGGACAAATATGATGGAAATCCTAAGGGACAATACCACCAACAGATCTCATTATTTTACGGCTAAATCTCGCACCACTACTACTGTTGTGAAATTGATGAAGTTTCCATTTTCACCCTTAAACATCTATTTAAAGAGGACAAGGAATTTTAAAGAATGTAGAACTTGTGCGAAAAATACAGAATCACAACAAAAGAAGAGAATTTATGCGTGAAACAAAGAGAAAAGAAAAGAAACAAAGAGAAACATCTAGAGAAACAACACTCACTACACTTAGAGCTTTTCATTGTATATTTTATTAAGTGTAAATTTTGAAATTCACATTGTGTATTTACTTGTTTAGAAGCATCATTGTAAACACACAATCTTTGCATTGTAACTCTGATTGAATTCCTTGAGGGACTAGGTATATTATGTAGCCTCGTGAAGTCATTGATAGTTTATCTTTGAGTTTGAATTTCTTGAGGGACTAGGTATAGTCTGTAGCCTCGAGAAATCATTGACAATTTGTATTTGAGTTTTTATTCCTTGAGGGACTAAGTTTATCTGTAGCCTTAAGAAGTCATTAACACTGGGTCTTTGAATTGTAATATGATTGATTAGTGGATTAAGTCCTTATTGATAAGGCGAAATCCCTCGGACGAGTGGATTGTATTAGCTTAGTTAAAAGTGAACTAAGATAGAAACCATTGTGAATCTTTTATCATTGTTAGATTATATGCTTTCTAGATTTGGTTTTAATGATAAGTGGATAACTTGGACTCGTGTGTGTGTGTGTGTGTGTGTGTGTGTGTTTTTTCGGGTAATCTTGCGGTCTTTGATAATGGTTTCCCGACCTAAGAAATTAACATCCAATAGGGGTTGAAGCAACGACATCCTCCAGCTCATTTCCTTTATCTCTTGGTAGTTGAAGGCCTTATCAGAATGTTATTCTCATATTCTTTTTGTCTTTTTTAAAGATACTTGATAAGGTTTTGAAGAATAATGTGAAAATTCAAATAACATATTTTTGGGGTGGCGTTAGATGGGTTCTAAGATCGCTTGGGTTAGATGATTTGATGTTTGTAAGCCTAAGAAGTTAGGTGGATTAGATGTTTGTGATCTCTAGCTAGTAATATCACCCGGTTGGGTAAGGTAGAAACTAGTTTCGGGTGGTTCATGCATCTAGAGTGATATCCTCTATGTTAGATATGGATTTATTCTAACTACTTCTGTATTTGGAGGTAGAGCTTGATGTTTTCTCTTTGTGTCTTATTGGTGGAGAGTTGTGTCTCTCTTATGTGGTAAAGGGAAATGCCCCTCATACTTGTTTCGGCATGTTGTTAAGAAAGTTAGATTTGGTCTCCTTACTTTATTGTGGAATGATATTTGGGTGAGGGATATTCTCGTTAGAGCTAGGTTCCCTAGAATTTTTTCTTTCTCCAAGCATAAATATTATTCTGTGGAAGAGGTTGGTATATGGGAGAGTTAGTCTTGGGTTTGGGATTTTAAGTGGAGAAGAGTCTATTTTTTAGAGAGAGCATGTGTTGATAGCTGATCTTCTCTTAGTCGTCAAGGACTTTACTCCTACCTCCTAGTCTGATAAGTGGCGGTGGCGCTACTCTAAAGATGGTTCTTACTCGGTTGCCTCTGCCTACTCTTTTCTTCTCACCCTTGAATTTCGTAGTAACTGTTAGGAATTGTTAGTGGATATGGTCATTTCTAGTATCTGGAGTAGTTGGGCCCTCTCTAAAATAATTATTTTCTCTTGGCTGCTCGTGCAAGATAAGATTCCAATAAGAGATAATTTACTCAAAAGATCAGTGGATTTTTTTTTTGTTCAGAGGGTGTATCTTGTCCTTTTTCTCTAGAATCCTAGAGTTGTCTGATCATTTAATTATGATTTGTGATGTAGTTTTATTTGTTTGGTATACAATTTTTAGATGGATGAGTTGGTTTATAGTTTTACCCAAAGATCCTCTGACTCTTTTTTAGATGTTTTTATCTCTTGGTGGTACTTATAGGCTTAGGAAACAATGTCTTATGATTTGACATGATGTGGTCTAGTCGATTTGGAAATCTCGACTTTGAAGACACAAGCATTGTTTTGGCTTGAAAATGGTATCTTGATATGTCCATGGAAAACTCCCTGCTTTCTCGGCATGGCTCGAGAACTCTATCTGATTGTTGAGCCAATAGCGACATGCGTGTCTTCGGCCTCCTTAAAGTTTGTTCTAGTTGCTTCGGTGGTGATTTGTTGTAGTTTTCGCTGGTTCTTGGCTTTTAAGCTCTAACTTGTGTTTCTTCTTTCTAGTGCTCTTTTTTTGGCTTCCTTAATTTTTTTCTTCCTTAATTTTTTTCTTCCTTTTTTTGTTTTGGTGATCGAGTTTTGATATATTGTATTGGTGATTATGTTGTATAATTATTTTTTTTCCAATTTTCTATTTTGTTTGCATGTTTTTATACTCCTTATACCTCACCAACCTCATCATTTGTATTATTAGTCTTTAGCGTCTCTTGATATATATATATATATATATATATATATATATATATATATATATATATATATATATATATATATATATATATATATATATATATATATATATATATACTCTCTTTTTTATGTTTCAACTCCCAATAACACTAAAATTTGTTTTATATATAAAAATTAACTAAATAATCCTTCAAAAACTGATATAATTAAAAAAAATTAATTATAAATATTAAATACTTTTTAAAATTACTTATATATTTAAAATAAAAAAACTTAATGTATTAAAATTTTAAATTTTAAATTTTAAAATTTTAAAATGAACTTAGTTAATTTTTTTTAATTTTAAATATAATAATTTATTTTATTATTAGAATAAAAATAAATTATAAATTATGTCGCCTAACTTCTTAAAAAATGATACTCAACTAAAATTGGGAGTCAACTTCATAAAATATTGAAATGAAGAGATCAAAAAATCAATTTTTAAAATAGAAGGATCAAAATCTTTTAAAAAAATAGGGACCCGAGTTACCGTTAAAATTTTATTTTAAATATGTTTTTTTGGTTTAATTTTTTCTTCAATTAAGAGTAATATTTTTTTATATTTTATATTTATCTTATTTAATTTAAATATTCTAAATTGTTTTGAATTTTTATTTTAAATAGTTTTTATTTTCGTTTTTGTTTAAATTAGAGCTCCAAATTTTATAATATTACTTATAACTAATATATTAACCGAAGAAACACCAGCTACAAAATGAGGTTAAAAGACAAGTTTTCAAATAAAAATAGAATTAAGCGTTTACATCACACTTTTAATAAATTGATAACTGCAAATTTTGGTTAAGTGTGTGCTAATCATGAACAAAAAACACTTTGGGTTTGGGTTGTTGTTCATTTTGCTTATTCTTCTTGCATTCCGTAAGTCATTTCAAAATAAGTGTTATTTTAATGTCATTTATAGTTTACAATACAATTTTCTATTTTGGTTATTAATTAAGTTTTATAATTAACACTTATTTTGTTGCTATTATACCATAAGTATACTTATATCAATATTAAAAGACAAACATTTTACAAGAGTACAAAAATGTTTTTTGAAACAATAAAGTCATCTTAAAAGACTTTTTATACCATCTCTGTTATTTGTTCTAAATCGCTTTTATATTTTAACACGTATTATATAAAGTAATTTTTCTTTTTTATTATTGAAAAAAATTATGAAAGATTTAACAAATTTCTTTTACATTATTTATATGAGAAATACAAATTTAAAGAAGTGAGAAAAAAACATCTACGATCCATTAAAATTGTAAAACCACTTATAATCTAACACAAATTATTTTTCGAAAATGATTTATAATTAAAGAAAGAGTAAATGAAAACAAAAATCAAAATATTTGTATTAATTATAATGTTGATTGATTTAAAAGATAAATGCAGAGATGGTGGTAAAAACAGAAGGAGGTAAATGCATTCAAGATGAATGCTATGCGTTTTGCAATAAACAAGGTTATGGATATGGCCACTGCTTAGATCTTCTTGACATATGCCATTGTGGGTTAAACACTTTGATGAACCCCTAATGGATCCTGCCAAAAATATCCACTATTCCGATAAAAATATGCAAAAGGAATTCGTGCGTGCATGAGCTTGAATAATTAACCACTAAAATAAATGGATATAAATATTAGTATAGGCACATTAGTAGTCATTCCAACTCATATCTTTGCAATAAATATTTGTATATTTTAATTTATATTATTAATTAAAAAAATTATGTTTATCAATTTAAGAAAAACATCAATGTTGAACAAGTATTAATATAAATATCCATTTATTTCATAACTTAACAATAAAGTTTTAGAATTATTTTTTTTTAGTAAAAATGAGGGTCTAAGTCCAAAAGAAACAAACTACACCGAAATAACCCTAGGGAAAGAGACTTCTTTACATCATTATCAAGTAACATCTTTATGAAGTCTAGAGCTTAGTCGAGATAAACACCTTCTAGATCACTATTTGTTTCTGCATTAGCAAGTGCATCTGGGAACTAGTTAGCTTCTCTGAACGAGTGAACTACTTTCACTTCACCATGCTTTTTGATTAAGTGCTTAATTTGCTTAACCAATGAAATGCCATATGTGCTAGATGGATACCTCTTATTGAGAGTTTTAACAATATTCAATGAACCCACATTAATCTCTATATTTTCCAAGCCTAAACTATTGGAAAGGTTTAAGCCTTCGTACACTCTCCACAGTTCTGTTTTGTTAGCACTGTAGGTCCCAAGATTTTTGACAAATCCGCTTGCATTGGGCTTGATGATCTCTAATAATACATCCACATACCACAATATTATTAGCCTTACATGCCCCATTTATATTTAATTTAACCTAATTTTCCTTGGAGAAATCCATCTTATCATGTGAGATGTTGTAACCACACTCGTCGCTACTCTATTATTTCTTATGGACTCTTCAAACTCCTTTAGCTTATGCGTGACATACATCCCTTAGTTTATCGGCCAACTGTTCAAGCATCAAATTAATGAAAGACAAAGGAAAGTGATCCTTATGTCAAATAAGATCTTAGATAGCGTTTTTTTAACCTTAGACAGCGCTTTTAAGTGTTGTCTATTCTATCGCTACTAGAGGTATAGACAACGCTTTTTAAATGTAAAAGCACTGCCTTAAGTACACTTTACATAACATTTTTTGTTAAAAACATTGACTTAAGTGCACTTTAGGCAGTGCTTTCTGCTAACAGCGCTGCCTTAATTGCACTTTAGGCAGCGCTCCCTGTTAAAAACGATGGCTTAAGTGCATTTTATGCATCACTTTTTGGTAAAAGTGCTGGCTTAAGTGCAATTTAGGCAACAATTTATGTTAAAAGCGCTGACTTAAGTGCACTTAAAGCAGCGCTTTATGTTAAAAGCGTTTGCTTAAGTGCACTTTAGGCAGCGCTTTATGTTAGAGGGGTTGGCTTAGGTGCACTTTAGGAAACATTTTCTATTAAAAGTGATGTCTTAAGTATACTCTAGACTACACTTTTTGTTTAAAAATGCTAGCATAAATCATTTTTAGGCAGCACTTTTCGATAAAAGCGTTGGCGTAAGTCCTTTTTAGTTTCAATATCAAATTTTTTTCTTAAATTTATTATAAAGTCTAATTCTCATAATCATAGATCAATATTGTATCATGATCAATAATAATTACAAGTGAACTAACTTAAATTTGCATAAATTTCATAATCTATATATACAAATTAAAAATTACATATATGGAGAAAAATGATAAGCTATAGCTATTCAAAATTTAATAATCTCCATGATATATTAAGTATAATTCCTTTATTTTTTTATAATACGGTATGTAATTACTTCAATAATGTCATGCACGCGCGCACACTTGCACACGCACACACGCACTCACACACACACGCATCATATGTGATAAAGAAATTTTAAAATTAGTGAGTATCATATATCATATTTTCAATGGTTGCACTTAAAGTGGTGTGATAAGCCATTTGAAAGTAAGTCAAAATGGCACTTAATTAGATATTATATCAGTATCTTTTTTAAGTATTAATTAATATTTAACTTCTAGGATCACAATTGATAACCTACAAACTTCTCTAAGTAACTATTATTTGTTGTATATTTCTTCACTCCAATACTCCTTAATTTCATTAAATTTATCTTTCGAGTAAGTAAAACACTTGAAGTTATCAAAGTACTGCATAATATAACGTAATATGATTGAGTTAAAATTAATTAGATAAAAAAATTGCTAAGTATCGAAATAATAAATAAATTATAAATTCATACCATTTTTGGAATATTATACTCATGCACTCTTATCAGTGTAATGTTATTTGATTTAGTCTTTGATACTCGAGCTTCTATTTGATAGTGTTCCACTGTTTTATTTATACTAAAACATTTTTATTGACTAAAAAACAATCATTAAATTAAAATTTTTTATTACTAAATGTATCTTACAATTAAGAGAATCACTATAATCTCTCTCTTGTCTCAAAATGAAGAAAATGCCGCAATGCTTCCAACAACCATTCTTTTGAATTGGATAAAATGAAATAGTTATTGAATTTGATCCAGAACCATCAATTTAATAGTAAATCTTACAATATCACATATTGCTCTCATTGTCCTGCATGTTTCAATTCTTTCATACAATTCTTACTTTCACTTTATATAGATTTAATTAAAAAGAATTGTATACTTTGTTAACATGGTTCAATCTTAACAAATATTGAGAATTGATTTCTAGACTTCACTAAAAATTCACAAAATTAAGAATTAAACCCAAAAGAAGAAAACTAAAAATATTCCATTGCATGCACAAAGAAAAAGAAACAAACATTTTCATTACAAGCACAAAGAAAATGAATCCAAGAATTTCACAAAAACCTCAAATAATAAAAAAAAAAAGAGACACAAAACTTATAAAAAGAAAGCGAAGAAGTGAAAAACTCTAAAAATAATAAAAAATAAGGGAATAAAAAATAAGAAAAAATAATTGAGTAGAAAGAAAAATAATTTTGTATTTTATTAACGTAAGTAATTTTGTAGTTGAGTGGTTGAGAAGTTTGCGAATATCCTTAAGAGCAGTTGATCCCCTATTATAGAATTTTTTTTAGAATTTAGATTCTTTACGTTATATATATATATATATATATATATATATATATATATATATATATATATATATATATATATATATATATATATATATATGGCAATCATTTATTAAAAAATGATTAAATGCACCTTAAGGTGCATGTTGCTAAAACACACCTTCATAAAAATAAATGAGTGTATTTTAGCAAATCCCACAGAAGCTTGCTAAAATACACCCTTTATTTTTATGAAGGTGTGTTTTAGCAAGCTTTAACTAAAAAATAGTTAAATGCACCATAAGGTGCATGTTGCTAAAATAGACCTTTATAAAAACAAGTGGGTCTACGTTAGCAAACTCATATATATATATATATATATATATATATATATATATATATATATATATATATATATATATATATATATATATATATATATATATATATATATATATATATATATATATATATATATATAAAAGTTTCAAGGGTTCGATTTCCACTTATATTAATTTTTTTGGAATTTTTAATTAGTTAAAACTTTTAAGATTTTATGTGTACATTAGACAGTGTTTTTTGTTTATTTACGGGCGCTGGCTAATGGACTACTTAAGGGAGCGGTTTTATTTATTAATAAGCGTTGCCTAATATACTATTTAAGGCAACACTTTTGTTTATTAATAAGGCGCTTCTTAATGTTGATTTTTTTCGGAAATTTTAATGACTATGTGTACATTAGACAACGTTTTTTGTATATTTATGGGTGTTGCGTAATGAACTACTTAAGGCATCGCTTTTATTTATTAATAAGTACTGCCTAATGTATTTCTTAAGGTAGCACTTTTTTTACTAATAAGTGCTGCCTAATTTACTACTTAAGACAACGCTTTTATTTATTAATAAGCGTTTTCTAATATATAATTTTTAAAAATTATTATTTTTTATTGAACATACAACAACACTTATATTACAAAGTGCTACATATGAGGATACCTTATGCCAACACTTATTATCAAAAAGTGCTGTTTAATATCCTCTTTTATTTTTTAGCAGCATTTTTATTAAAAAACGCTGGTAAAGAGGGTGCTTCCTAAACTATTTTTTGGCATAGTGCTTTCTGGTTGTCTGGTTCAATCGCCTGTCATCAATACAAATTTTCCTACAGTTTTGAACTCTAGTGGGAACAAGTTCTTTTTTTCTTCATTTTTTACAATAGTGGGACCAGATTTCTAAGGTACCACATGCATTAGACTTACCCAATTACTGCCCGAGATAGGATATATGATATCTGCTTGCAAAAGTTTGGTTTCTTAATTCTTGACAACAACAAGAATTAAGGGGTTAAGTCGTCTTTGGGGCTGCCTCACTATTTTTGCTCCATCTCAAGTAAGATCCTATGCATACACATGGACGGGCTAATACCATGAATGTCAGCCAAGTTCCATCCAATAATCTTCTTATGTTTCTTTAATACATGGAACATCTTCTCTTCTTGATCAAATTCAAATTTTGATGAAATTATTAACGGTAGCTTTTCATCTCACTCTAAAAATGCATATTTTAAATTGTTAGTAAGTGGTTTAAGCTCTTAAGAAGGTGGTTGTTCAATGGATGATTTGTTTCCGGTAGACGTAATATCGAGAGCTTCATCTGAAAAAATAGTACAAACTTGGGTGTCTAGGGAAGAGTCAGAAACACTATCAACCTGCAATTTAACTTCTATTGCAGTGCAAATAGAATAAATGTTAGTCTGAATGCATGCATCAGAAGTTAAGTATCATCAAAATTAGACAATGATGGAAAATCAACGAAAACAACTCAAAATATGTTTAATCAATTAATTTAGAAATCAGTTCAATTTGAAAAAAAAATGCTCTTCAATGGGATGTTTTATAACATTAAAAATGTCAATTTTGAAGTAATATCACAAAAATCCATGGACATTATTGCATCATCGACGTCAATTTTTATTTTTGAAATTTTCAAAAACGGCTTGCCTAAAATGATGGATGCCTGCTTGAATTAGTTTTTCCTTCCATGCCTAGACTGTAAAAATTTGCAGGAAAACTCAAGACATTAACATGAACGAGTACATCTTCCACTACTCCTACATGGCATTCATTGCTTGTGTTTGCCAATTCAATGGTCAAAACAATATTCTATAAAGGACTAATATCCAGATGGATCACAAAGCATAATTTAAAGAAAAAAATAAAGAATCACTACGCCAAAAATGGTTTTAGGCAGTACACCATAGACAACGCTTATTTCCCAAAGTATTGCTATAAATAAAAAATAAAATAAAAAACGAAAACTATATACGAAATTCAGGAAAAGCGATGTCTAAGGGCCAACTTTAGAAAGCGCTTTTCAAAAGCGCTGCTACTGGCCCTCTTTAGAAAGCGCTTTAGGTAAGCGCTGCTAAAGGCCCACTTTAGAAAACACTTTCTACAAGCGCTGCCTTAGGCCATTGTAAAAGAACTGCTAAAAGACCTCTTTAGAAAGCGCTTTTGGAAAAGCGCTGCCTTAGGTCATTAATTTATAAAAATTAAAATAAAACGACCAAATCCCTAATTCAGTCTATTTCCCTCTTCTCTCTTCCACAACCGCACACGAACTTCCTCCCCTTCCGTTAACAGTCGCACGAACTCCATCATGCCTCCGTTCACAACCATTCGTTCTCCCTCCTCCCCCCGTTCACATCCATTCGCGAAATCTTCCTCCGACTTTGTTCATTTTATTCGGTCGCTCTGTTCACATGCCCTCTGTCAGCTCCTCCCTCTGTCGCTGTTTATTTTATCCGGTCACTCCATTCATACACCCTCTATTTCTTCTCAACGTCTGGCCGCATTTTCAGTAAGTCTCGACATCCTTTATTCGCTATAAAAGGTTAATATTGTAATTACTCTGATAATAGAGATCACTTCAATGGTATTTTAATCACATATTATGTTATATTATTGTGTAGTACTTTGACAAATTCAAGTGTGCTCATTACTTAAAAGATCAATTGAATGAACTTTTGGAGGAATGGTGTCAATTCATTATGGAGTTGAGAAATTTATAAGGTATATTGTCCTTATTTCATTGATGAGAATTTGGAGTATAAATTTCGAGTTTTGAGTATAAATTCTAATAAAGTTTTGTTTTATCATGGTATAAATTTCGAACTTTTGGTTTTGTTTCAGGTTACAGGTGCAGATGTAGAAGATAGAGCTAACAAGTTTATTGTTGTTGTTTTTTTAGTAATTCTCGAAGATAGTAATATGTATATTTAACATCAATTTAGCATTTTAGAATTTTCAAGTTGTATCATCAATTTTCAAGTTGTTGTTGTATATATCATCAATTATATATATATATATATATATATATATATATATATGTGTGTGTGTGTGTGTGTGTGTGTGTGTGTGTGTGTGTGTGTGTGTGTTAATTTTTTGTATATGCAAATTTGGTGCATATTTATTGGATTGAAGCTACCAAATCTGGTACAAAATATGTTGAAAACCTGGTGCAAAATATGGTGAAAATCAAGTGAAAAATTATTGTATATATTGGACAGCGCTTTTTGTAAGTGAAAATAAGTCTTATATTTAAAAAAATTCGTGAATATTAGACAACACTTAAAGAGAAAAGCGCTGTCTGAAGTTGGGAAAAGCGCTGTCTAAAGTGGGAAAGCGCTGCCTAAAAGTGGGGAATAGACAACGCTTTTAAAAAAGCGCTATCTAAAGCGATGCCAAAAAGATAACCAAAAGCGCTGTCTAAAGAGAAAGCGCTGCTAAAGGGGTACTTTCCAAAGCGTTGTCTAAAGAGAAAGCGCTGTCTAAAGTGGTGCATAAGAAAGCACCTTTAAAGTTAAAGCGCTTCCTAAAGGGGACATATAGAAGCGCTTTTACATTAATCCAAAGCGCTGCATTTACTTATAGCAGCGGTGATTTAGGCAGCGATTTAAAGCGTTGTCTTTGGCCAAAAAAAGCGTTGTCTATGTGCTTGTTTGGTATAGTGAATATTGGCATGATAAAATGTTTATTCTTTTAAATCATTCATTCATGATTAATATTGTGATTTTCTTCAAATTAATAGCATAACCATGAATTAGTTGTTTGTTTAAAGTTTGAATTTACTACTTGTTGGTGAAAACATGTCAATTTAAGGCAAGAATCATAAGTATAAACCAAGTGAGATGAGTGCATACCTCATGTTTTAGATAAATTAATGAGAGTAGACATGTATTCGGGGTATGTGAATTTTTAATCATTCTTGCTAAGTACTTGATGCATATGATGTCATGAATATTGTAACACCCCGAATCTACCCCGCAATTATAAGCGAAAATCAGAGTACATTTAAAATTATTCATCAAACGATGGTGTGGTGTCGTTTTCTTTTACCTCCCCGTTTCACTTGGGAGGACGGCACGCTAAACCCTTCACGCGAAATTTGGAAGGAGAATGCGCCCGTGGTGGGATGAATTTTATTTCAGTTCTTCCTACGATATCACACGAACTTTCTTATTGTCCTACGAGTAGGAAAGGGAAAAAAAGATCTCAACTAAACCCTAGGAGTTTGCTAAGTGTGGGGATTTCACCTAGACTAGAAATTCTGGAGTCCGGGGGGTCGGTTATACATAGGGAAGTGTTTAAACACCCTACATATCTGTAGTACTCTACAGGAACCTTCTCTGTGTCATTGTGATTGTGTTTGCTGCTAATGATTGGGAAAGTTTCTCCTTTGTGTTAGGAGAAGGAATTGAATTGATTTGAAAAGACAGACAGACAGACAGACTGACTATTTTTGGTATTTTATTAGCTCGCTGAGATTCCTTGTGAACCTCATGCCTACATATCCCTAGTGGAAGTCAGAGCTTAATGTAGTTCGGGGAACTAACTAGGGAAATTAAATGTTTTTGGTGCCTTGCTTGAAGCTCAAGGTTGAAGCTTGGAATTAAATCTCTGTTTACAGTAAAGAGACATGAAATTATCTCTACAGAGAGGTATTTGTACTATTCTACCACAAACATTTAAAGGAGTGACAGAATAATTGGATTCATCTCATTCAAGAGGGGGACCTTACTTGTGTGTGCAAGTATGCCAGTCAGATGCCTCTTAAATGAAAGAAAGTTGCTCGTCCAAATTAGGGAAAGTGTACAAGTCTGGGGATGTGCCAGAGCATGTCTTTCAGAGTCCTAAATGGGAGACTTTGATTGAAATTGAAATTGAAATGTTTGTTTGTTTGAATGTGGTAGAGTAGTAAAAATATCTCTCTATAGAGATAAGCTATGTCTATCTACTGTATAAAAGATTTGAATTTAACTGGCTTGTATGAGGCCCAAGCTTGAGGCTTTTTGATTGATTAATTAATTATTATTGACTCTGGGAGATGACTCCATTGGGAATTAATTACAGGGTATTTTTGTGTTCTGTACGAAGCCCAGAATTGAGGCTGACTCTACTTAGGGAGACTCTATTTATGTGCCTTGTACAAAGCCCAAGGTTGTGGCTAACTGTTGGGGGTAATTTGAATGAATGACTCTATTTTATGTGCCTTGTACAAAGCCCAAGGTTGTGGCTGACTCTAGCTAGGGGAAAACATTATTTTCTGCCTTGTACAAAGCCCAAGGTTGTGGCGGACTCTTAAATGAATTAAGTATGGATGACTATATGGGGAAAGATCCTAAGTGTTAGGAATCTTTGACACATGAAAGTATGGTTTATCTGCCTTGTACAAAGCCCAAGGTTGTGGCTACTGAGTGATGAAGAACTCACTGGGGAGACTCTATTATCTGCCTTGTACAATGCCCAAGGTTGAGGCTGACTCTTGACAGGGGAGTTTTATTGTTTGGGTGCCTTGTATGAAGCCCAAGGTTGAGGCTAACTGTTTTTGTTGGTTTTGACTCTACTGAGGAGATTTTATTTATTAAAAGACTGTTTTTCTTTGGAAGCTAACCCTTTCCAGGGATTTTGACTCAGCTGGTGAATTTGTCTGTTAAAAGACTGACTTTTATCATGTTTTTTGGAGGCTGACCCTTTCCAGGGATTTTGACTCTTTTGGGGAAATTATCTCCTAAGAGAAATGAATCTTTATTTTTTTGACATTTTTATTAATTGACTTTGGAGGCTAACCCTTTCCAGGGGTTTTTTTATATTAAAAATGGAGGAATGTGTGGAAGCTAACCCTTTCCAGGGATTTTGACATTTTTAGACAGATGTTGGAGGCTAACCCTTTCCAGGGGTTTTGTGAAATGATTTGGGTAGCTCTCCATTAATTATTAAAGGATGAAAGGATTGGCAGAAAGATTATCTAGGGGAGACTTCTTGTTTAAAGCCCAAGATGAAGGCTGACTCAATGCTGAGGATGACCAAACATGGATCCTAGACTCTACTAAGGAAGATTGATGAAGATAAGGGTGACAGAGACTGTCCATGTCTCTCATTCCAAAAGGTGTACTCAATGCAAAATTGAGACAAACTTAGCTTGTTTAAAGTCTGGTTTAAATTGGAAGAAACTCACCAGGGTAGGCTAAAAGGTGACTAAAGACCTGTTCCTATGTTTATAAGAAACCTGATGGGTCCTTGTATACAAGCTCAAGAGGAAGCTGGAAATGCTTTTAAGAAGCCTGTGGGTCCTTGTACAAAGCCCAAGAGGAGGCTAATCGAGGGTCCTTGTTATAGCACAAGAGAAAGCTATGTAGTTTTGAACTTATTTTGGCTCTAAGCAAATGGGTAAGAGGTTTCACCGGGAATAATTCCTCTTTGGGTGGATGTGTCCTATATTTTTGGATTTCTAAGGTTTTTACCAAGATGTTTCACCGGGAATAATTCATCTTGGGGGTTTGAACTACAGATCTCTAATTAGGAAAGAGCCTTCACCGGGAAGACATTCTCAATCCTAGGTCATATTCCTATAATATATATATAGTTTAACTGTCCTAGGGTTTATACTCAAACGTAGTTCTAAACTAATATATGCACAGTTCTATATTTGACAGTAATTTAAACAAAGACTGTAAATTGAAAACTTGTAAAGCCTAACCTGGATGGAGTGGTGGCCATTGAAGAAGTATGTACAGAGCCTCAACAGTATTTTTGTTGTTTTGTTGATAACAATTGAATATATATGATAAACAGTTAATGGTTTTTGAAAACAGAAGAAGTGAAGATGGACAAAGGTCACATAGGTATCTGAAGAGTTTCACCGGGAATAATGCCCTTCAAATACCAGAAGAATGTTTTGAAAACAGAAAGAAGATTTTGAAAATACAGTTTTGAAAACAAGCTAAGAAGAGAAGGTTTTTGGGACTTACACTCTATTAGAGGCCCAGTACTTTGCAGTACTGGTGTAAAAACAATTTGAAAAAAAATGACTTGGAATGATACAAGGTTTTGTTGTTTGAAAACCTTAATCATTTGATTTTATCAGAGATTGAAAACAGTTTTGGGATTTGACAAAAGTCAACTTAATTAAAGTAAAAATAAAGATTTTTACTTAATTAAGACCTAAACAATTAGGGTTTTATCATAAAAATTATTTATAAAATGATTAGGTTAAATCAAAGTGAATATATATATTTAAAGTATTTAAGAAAACACTTAAAAAACATACTATTTTAAACCTAATTAAAATTCAAGAAATACATAATATTTTTATGATTTTTTTGACTATTCACAAAATAGGTATATTAAATAATAGGTGTATGAAAAATGAAGTGAAAATAATTTATTTTGATAGGTTAAATAAATATGTGAAGTTGTGAAGAGAAATGAAAGAAATTAGTGTTAAAAAATAAGTTTTGGCCCTTGGAGGGTTTGAACCCACGCCCTTGAGGTCACCAATCCAAAACAACACCACTGAGCCAACGCGCGCTCAGTGTTAGTGACTTGCCTTCATTTGGTTATGTTTCAAAACAAGTTGTAAATCTTTGAAAAATAAAAGAATCAAAAAGTCTGGGGCGAGGGGGATTCGAACCCCAGACTTTGGGCATGAGGAGACTAAGAGCGCATGTGTGGCCACTAGGGCAAGTTATTCAGTCGTTAATAAAACGCACACCATTCAAAATAAAATAAACTCTCCCCTGAGAATTCAAATTTGCGCGCCACCACCATCTTCATCTTCAACCTCAAGCTCTCCATTTTTGAATTTCTGAACTTACTCGTTTCTCAACCATTTGCAACGATGTAAACACGAAACTTGCTCTAAATTCACTCACGATTCTAAGTATGTAACTAACATGAACTATCATTAACTACATCTAACTAATTTACCAGAAATCGTGAAGAACCCTAAAATTTCAAAATTAAATTAAATGACTATACTGAAAGATAAATGGATGATGATAGAGGGTTTTCAATCCTCTGATGATGCTGAACAAGATAGAATCGAGCTATTTCACAAAGAGTACTTAAATTAAAGAGAGGGAGTTCAGAAACTTACCTCTGAAAATGGAGATCGTGAGGATGATAGAGAGCAACTGGGCTTGTATGAATGATCCCAAAAGCTTCCTTGTGGCTCAGTGATGCTAACTGAATGCTTGTAATAACCTCAAACCTCCTGAATTGTTCTATGGACCTCCCTCGATTTCAGCTTCAAGTGAACATGGAGGGTGTTGATTCTCGAGTTACAGATGAGCTGCAGCCATCTGGTTAGCTTCACTATGACCTGAGGAGTGTGTCTGGATGATTGGCTTGCCTTGAAACCTTCTGAATCACTCCATGGACCTCCAACTGCAGATGCTCCAAAGTGAGAGCAACAATGGTGTTCCTCCACCTACAGAAGTGATCCAGGTGCTTGGATCACCTCAAATGACCTCCCTTGAGATGTTAGAATGCTCACTTCCCAAAGATAAGCTCTGGTTTGAAGAAATCGATTCTTCTTGCCAAAGAACTTTGAAAAACAATGAACAAGAGAAGAGAAAGAGAAAGCAAGTAATATGGTTGCTTTGGTGTGTTTTTGAATGAGGAATGCATCTGTATTTATAGGCAAATGGATCAGTATAGCTGCAGAGGAGTGAGCTTCCTTAGTGAAGTTGATTTGCTTTCTTAGCCATGAAGGAATTCAAAGAATATTCCAAGTGCAATGATGAGCTCTTTGATACCACTCCCTAGCCATCGGTTTTGCTTGATCTTAGGGGACCAAATGGCTGCAGAAATGAGCTCCAATTGGTTGGGAGAAGATTCCTTTGATGAATCATCAATTTGCCATAAATTCAAAAATGCAATCATTACATAATCACATGCCTTTGTTTTTTGGAATCTTCTCTAACCCTTATGCAATGATGGAAATTGATGTATGGTATGGTTTCAGATGCATTAGAGGTCGTGTAGCATCACTTAGTGAAGCAAAATGCACAAAATTGCAAAGTTCCAAATTGTACATGACCTATAATTTTACTTCATGAGGCCAACTTTGAACAAGCATAACTCCTAGCTCAAATTGAATTTGAAGAAGGTTGAACACAATTTGGAAAGCCCTAAACATCTACTTCAAATCATTAGTTTGGAGTTTCTTCAGAATCCTTTGGGAAATTTGTGAAAAATGAGCCTAAAGTTGGAAGAAAACTAGGTTAAAACACTTAGAAAAATTTCTAAGTGTTTATGACCTAAACTTCAAAATTTCCAAAACTTCATAAATGGTTGATCTTTTGAAAAAAGTTCCCTTGTAAGATGTTGTTTTATTTGGCAAGATCTACAACTTTCATGTTGGAAGTTTTTTGAGTTGTGTAGGTGAAATTTTGAGATCTCACCATGCCCTCAAAAACCCTAATTCCCGACTTTTCGCTCTTTGATGAATTTCTTTGAATTTCTTTGGTCAAATGACTTTGACATCCATATATTGATGATATTGATCTTTGAAAGTCATTTTTTGACCAAAAACCTTAAAAGTCAATGATGATCCTTCACAGTTGACTTTTTCCTGATAAAGTGAATTTTTGGGCTTTTGTGTAGAAACAAGATCTTCTCCCCAAATGGATGATATAAATGGATTATATTGAGGTAGTAGAGACTCTTGAATCATGTCTTGAGTTTTGGATTCATGCCCTGATCAGAAGTCAACTATCTTGGTGAATTAGGTCAAAACCCTAATTTGTCGACCATGTGAAAATAATGACTGTAGACTTTGAATTGAAGTGTGATGTCCAGTAGATCTTGTCATATGAGTTATTTGAAGATGATTGATGTTTTTGAATGGTTCCCTGGGGCTTTTTAGGGTTTCCCAAAAGTGATCCCTGATTTTAGTCCTTGATAGGCTCAAAACCCTAGTCTGGTGACCTGAGTAAACCTGTACTCATATGACTGGATGTCTAATCAGTCATAGATGAGAAAAGTGAAGTTTTTTTGAGCCCCATGATTGTATTAGAGACTAATCTTTGTATTGATTGATCCTTTGCCTGAGCTTTCTTGTCTTTGAGCATCCTTGATTAGGTACCAGATGGAGAAATGACTGCTCTGGGTACTTGTCTTGACTTGATGAAAAATCCTGAAGATATGTCATCTCAGGGGGGTCAAAAATTAGGGTATGACAGATGGGATGTCACAATTCGACTTAACCAAACAAACATACTTATATTTCATTTAATAAAGATACATAGCATTCGGAACAAAACTTCATTCACCACTTACAACTTATAAACATCTTTATATTCAACTTAACACAAATGTCATCATGGAATACAATAATCATATAATAACGACTAATCCCCCCGAGTGCTACGTATCAGAGCAATGGACACTGACTCGACTTGCCATAAAGCAACATCAAGACCCACATAAACGAACTCGAACAACCACGACTAATCTTGAGTACCTTCCCATTTCCCATGGTAGGGGAAATATCAGCAAAGGGGTGAGATATCTTACAATATAAAGGAATGCATGATAAATAATATAGGAGATATAGATCATACATAATTTCACCACTTCGCATCACATAACATATCACAACATGTTTTCATCGCAAAACAACTTATCAATATAATACAGCTTTCAAAAACGGAAATAATGTCATTAATCAATTAGGACAACATATTCAAATTCATAATTATACTATCATCACGTCACAGCAAACATATCATCGTCTCAACAATTCCAATCACATAATCAACTCATGAAATGGCAACAATGTCAACAATCAACCATGACAATTTATGCAATTCACAAGTAAGATTCCAACACATCACGACAAACATCTCATCATCACGACAATACAAACACAATTTAAATGCAATTCAAATGCGACTCGAATGTGACTCAAACTTATGCATATGCATGTGGTACCATTGGAGTAAAACTCCCGTCTCAAACAGTTTGCCATTGGGCCGTCTCAAACATTTGCCACAAGGGCCGTCTCAAACAATTGCCACAAGGGCCGTCTCAAACAATGCAATGGATGCGACTCAAATGATGCACATCCATAAACACAACTTAAACCACTTAATCAACTTAAATGACATAATCAACTTGAACAACATAATCAACTTAAACAACATAATCAACTTAAACAACATCACCTCAATGCCAAGGTTCTATGGCAATAACCGTATCATAGTAATTTACCACATCTCAATCATATCATCACATCATATTGACATACAACCTCTATTCAACTTCATTCTTATCAACATAATACAACAATAACAATGATTCATCATGTTACAACAACAATAATTTATTATATTACACAACAACAACAAACATCAACAAATTCTTCATATTCCTTAATTCAAGTAATCATCATAACACGTTATATTCAACTTCCTAATAAAGATATATATATTCTTAATTCATCACATGGCATCATCGTCGACTCATACATATCAAATACGCACAATTAAGCACATATAGCATACAACATCTTTATCAATTATGCATATCATCACATATCTCATTATCTCATTATAAGGAAGGCACATATTATCATTTCAACAACATTGTATCGTCATAAGGAAAACATACATCAAGTTATACCGCAACATGGTTACATTGATTCATAGCAAGGAACATACTTCACATGTTAACACAACACAGTTCATCACTTAATCCCAATAAACATAATAGGAGAATAGATCCTATGAATCATTTTATTGCATAATGGTATAGTTCATTGCGTTAGCTTTCCAACGCTTCAAATGGCCCCTAAAACGGAGTTACAGATCAAAAGTTATGGTCCTTACAAAATCTGTCAAAAATGGACATCAGCAGGTCGACGCAAAGGAATGCATAGGTCGACGCAAAAATGTTTCTGTCCCCCTCGGGTATGCGCATGCTGACCCAATAGGTCGACGCATTCATCAGAAACCCAGATTTTTGCCTTTTTAGGCTGCACAGGTCGACGGAAACCTCTGTGTAGGTCGACCTATGCTGCGTAAAACTCAGAAAATCACCAATTTCTTCCCCATTCCCCTCATACAACACCCATTAACCCAAACCAAATCCATACATCAATTAAAAGCAAATTTAGCACACATATAAGGTTCCTAAACATGTTTCTAATCATGGGTTCATACACAAACATCAACATGATTAATGGCACAATTCCATAGATTCAATCATAAACCCTAAGAATTTCAAACTCACACATCCATGGAGAATAACATACAATCTAACCCACCATAAACATCATCATGCCAACGCTTAGAGAGTAAGAACCCCACCCTTACCTTAGCAAAATCCTCATCTTCAATGGAGTCATCCCTCTCTTCATGCCATAGCTTTCTTCTCTTCCTCTCTTCTTCTTTCTCTTCTTTCTCTTCTTTCTCTTCTTCTTTCTCTTCTTCTTTCTCTTCTTTCTCCACAAAATGAGTTATGAGGTTTAATCTCTAAAACCCTAACTCTTACTATCTTTTCTCACTAATGGGCTTAACCCATAACCCATCCATTGTGTTATATTCTTTCAACTTAGGCCCAATTCATAATATCTCTTTAATTACTCAATTAAGCCAAATAACACACATAAATAATTAACCACACAACATACCCAAATATTATTTCCAATAATATTACGCATCTACCATCGATCCATAACTTACATATACCGACTCGCAAATTCATAATCCTCCGACTAATCCGACTAATAAATCCGACCACAACTTAACTGCTCAAATCAACATATTAATCCAAATTACGCCTTTAGAATAATACCGATAAATCCCAACTTCAACTAATTCCAACGAATAAATCCTCGATCAATTTAATTAAATAATTAATTAAATTCGGGGCGTTACAAATATGATGAAGGCATTGTTTGCTAAATGACTGAAAACATGAATTAGTTGTTTGTTTAATGTTTGAATTTACTACTTGTTGGTGAAAACATGTCAATTTAAGGCAAGAATCATAAGTATAAACCAAGTTAGATGAGTGCATACCTCATGTTTTAGATAAATTAATGAGAGTAGACATGTATTCGGGTTATGTGAATTTTGCATCATTCTTGCTAAGTACTTGATGCATATGATGTCATGAATATGATGAAGGCATTGTTTGCTAAATGACTGAAAACAACTTGACCAAAAAGTCTACCTTGTGAGGATGTGATCCTTTGACAACCACTTTGAGAGTAAACATGAAAATAATTTGTTTGTTGTAAAAATTACAACCCTTAGTAGATTTTAAAAGAAAAATAATGTTCTATCTTTGTCTTAAAGATAGGAGAGCATTAATAATTCAACAGTTTACAAATGATAAAATTTCAGAGAAGGAAATGTTTTGAAAAGGAACAAAATCAAGTAGTTAATGATGATTATAATAAAAAATAAAAAGAATGTACTTTGAAATTTAATAAGAAAAAGAAGGAAAAAAAAACTAAAAAATGTCAAAAAATACACACAAAAAATTCACCAAAAAGAAATGGTTGTAAGTGAATAAGAAAAGAAATTTTGAAAAACAAAGGAAGACATAAATCTTGCTCTCTTATCCTCTACGCATATTTGAATCCAAAAAAAAAAAAGCAAGATTCTTGTTGCCCAACAACGTTACAACCAAAAATAAAGATCTTAGTGATCCATGAATCATTATGTATCTTGTGATATTACTTAGATGGAGTGCAAAATGTTTATATGTTGATGTATTGTTTGATATTGAGGAAAAAACTAACCATTTGGGTGATACTTCTAACACCCCAATTTTATTTTAATAGTATTAATAATATTCTACAATTATTATTACTAATATTTTTAATTATTTTATTTGGGATTTCGAGTATTTAAAATAATTATTTGAATATTTTAATTAATTAATTATATTTAGTAAACTTATTGGGATGATCAAGTTTATTAGAAAAATTATATATATATTTTAGAGTTGAGAAAAAAATAGAATTTTTATTAAAAATAAAGAGAAAGAGGTGTGTTGAGTAAAAAGATGAGGGTGTGATTGGATTTAGTGGAAATAATATAATTATTATGTTAATAGAGATAATTGAGTTATTAAGATAATTAGATAATTATTTTTTATTTAATTTAGAGTGTTATTTAAATTAAAAATAAAATAATAGAAATAGAGAGTTAATGAGAGTGTGAGGAGAGTTTGGGAGTGAAATAAGTGATAGAGATTTTAGTTTAAATAAATATATCAAGTGAGGAGACTTTTGTACAGTACTTGCAAAAGTTAGAAGTGAGGTAGATCGTGATATTTTTGGAGAAAGAGGTAAGAACCTTTAAGCGATCGTGGGAAAAAAGAGATCGGTAGATCTCAAAGGAAAAGGTTTTTAATGATCGATAATTTTGATGTAGGGGAAAACTCTTTACATATGGGTGTTTAGGTAGTCGGATAGTGAGAGATCCTTGCCCTTATATATTCTTCTTCTCCTTTGTTTGTGATTGTTGTGTTTGTGGCCAAAAAGGGTTTGCGCAAAAGCCTTTGAGGCATCGATTGATAAGGTTTTATTTTATTATCATGAAATATGAAATTGTATAATTTGTAAACTGTTTTACCTTATTGATGCATTATTACTGTATGATAATCTGTAGTTGTGTCTTGTAGCAAAATTATATTAATTGGATTATGGTATATAATTATCTAGGATTGTAGATCTATGTTTTTGGGATGATTGGGTTCCAATGGGGAAAAGGTCGACGATTGGGTTCTAATATTAGAGTTAAAATTTGAGTAACTCTGACATGTTTAGAGTTGTGATGATAAGCGAGAGTAATTGATGAATTATATTGTTACCTTATGATTAGATGATAGTTGAATATGTGATGTTTGAGTCATATTTGTGTTTATCAGTGTGTATTGGGGTAGTTAGAACTCAAATAGGTAAAATATGCGAGTTTTTGAATTGTTCAATGGGGAGAAAAAAAATGTAGAAATCGCAGGTAGACACAGAAGGGCATTGACCGTCTTATTTCATGAATAACTTGAGTTGTGTAATTTCTTTTGAGGTGATGTTAGTTGCGTTAGAAAGCTAACAATATATATTTTTTCTTTTGAAATGGAGAAATTAGGTTTTGAAATTCTACAACAGAAGCAGTTTGTTAGCTTTTATACCAGAGGCGTAGTCAATTTCAGTCTTGTGTTGGTCATCATGTTTCACGCGTAACTTAGGTTTCGTGAGTCCGTTTGAGGTGCAGTCAATTGTATTTAAAAGAGGTTTTAAATTGGAGATATTCATGATGTTATCATAATTCTATAATTTTTTGTGCTATTTTGAAGTTAGACTTTCTATTGTAGAGTTTATGAAGGAAATATTGAGATATGACTGAACTTAAACTTATCAAACTCGAGTTAAAATATTCTGATTGAGATGCAATCAATTGCATTTGAAAGAGGGTTTAAAGAGATTTTAAATTAGAGAGTTTCTAATTTTATCATTATTCTATAATATTTGGTGCTATTTTGAAGTGGGACAATTTTAGAGTTAGCCCAGAGTTTTCAACAATTTTGAGTTTAAGAGACATATTTGTTACTTTAGATTTGTTTTGATTATTATTACTTTAGTCAAGATGTCATCCAATAGAGTTTAATTTGAGTTATTATCAATCATATAAGATCTGTCAATTGAGTACTTTAGAGTACTTTGAAATACTTTAAAGTCTTTTGGAGTTATTTAGAGTTGTGGAGATTGTTAGAGTTGTTTAGAGTTCTCCTTGAGAACTCTATTGAATGACAAAGATTGTTACCCTTTTAACGAGTTGTGAGAAAATATAAATAATTATTACTCTGTTGATGTGTTTTGAGTATTTTTTTGAGGTGATGAATAATTTGTTTTTATTGAGTAATAATATATTTTTGCTTTGTTGTGATTATTTGGGATTATTACTATAGTTATTGAGATGTAATTTTGGGATGAGTAATTCATAGAGGAGTTGCGGTATTAATCTACATTGGCGATTTTTGGGTTTAGAGAGAAATCTTATTGAGTACGAAATACGAGTATTATTTACAAGTTGTGAATATTATTTGCTGTTGATTTTGAGTTATGAATGTCATTTCCATGTTCATGCATTCATGTATATTAGAGAAAGGTAAACGAGATCAAGTGTTTAGAGAGAAACAATAGCGGTCTCATTGTTCAGAGAGAATATTTTCTAGAGAGGAATCGTAGACATGGATAATTTAGTAAAATAACTCTGACATTCAAAAACTTGGTACCACATGCACTCTTGAAGGAGGACTACATTGCATCATTAATTTGCATTGTGACTATTGTTATTGTGTATATGATTGTGTGAGAATGATATTTGATGTTACTTTCCACGTGAAACTATCCTTGCTATTTAATACACCGTTAACATCAGTAAAGTTATTTCCACCCCTGTTTGTTTATTTGTAGTGCTCTGTACTCTCCTAGAGTGCATATAATCAGGTAGAGGAGTAGATGCTATAGACTTGAAGGATGGAATTGAGGCATCTTCATTTATTTACTATTTTTGCGTGTTCTTTAGTTTTGATGGTGCTTTAATCTGTAACATTAGGTTTGGGAAGTTTTAATCAATGTTTTGAGTTATTGTTGGATTATTTAATTAATCAACTATTTTGTTTTATTGAGATTTTATAAAGCATGTTTAAGTTGAATTCCGCTGCTATATTATTTTTTATTTGAAAGAGTATTGTTTGTTGAACAAGTGTAACACCAGTTTTTGAAGAAATAATTGTTTATCTTCTATAAAAAAATGTTTTCGGGGTTTTAGGGTGTTACAATACTTAGTGAAAACATGATTCCGATGAATAATTAACTATTGATATAAACATGATTTTAAAATCATGCTTTGGATAAAGAAAGTTTTTCATCTTCATAATATAGTCTATAGATACCTATTACGTTGATTATGAACATGTGGTATAACTGGCATATCTTATTGGCGAATAGAGTAGGAACACTAAGTGAGATACAAGTCTCTCCTAGCGAGAAAGGAATATCAGAATCCAATAAATAGAATTTTCAATCACTATAGAAGGATGATGGAGTGGTTTTCTAAGTAGAGACTGAGAGAAGTCCATTTTATCCCAAAAACAAAACAAAAAAGAAAAGAAGAGGAAGATTGAGGGAATAAGCACTATTTGAGGAATCGTCATGGATGCTTTTCAATGTCTTTTTTCTAGGTCTTAATTATAAAGTGATAATGAGTAAGCATAGCTAATTTCTCTATTTTTTGGGTGTTAGATCTTGTCGTGCTAATACTCATGTATAGGTTGTGAAAATGGCATTCTATGTAATTCTTCTTATGATTCCATATTGATGAATTCTTCGTTAGTAATGTTTGTTTTGGCTTAGCTACTTAAAATACATTTTGATGGTTTGACTCGATATTAGAAATGTACTCGTCATTATAAGATCCAAGCTTTCTTGTTCCGGTCCAATTCTTTCTGGCCCGTGTTTGAATGAAGCTACTAGAGGATCATCGATCTACGGGTCAGACCCGTCCAAATGGGAGAACGATATTCATAATGTCCATGGAGATATTCATAATGGCACACTTCCCTCCTTATATTTTTTGAATTTCGCCCCAGAGAAATCGATTTCCCCCATGGGTAAATCGATTTCCATCTTCAAAAATTTCTTTCTTGCACTGTTTTGATTTTTGCCCGATCTTTTACCTGTAAAATATAAACACAAGAGACAAAATACATATTTTTGGATTTTGGTTAGTATAAAACAAATAAAAAACTAAAAGTGCTTGATGATTCCCCTCAGAGATAAACACAATATCAATAATGGAGTCTCACAATGGTGCTCTTGATTGATGATTAAACTACAACCAATGTATGATCTTAGGGTCAAAAATTGGGGTATGACAGAAAAATAGTCAACAACAACTAGAATGTACAGATTTTCAAAAGATTGTGGGAGTGGCTTAATGAAGTCTATGCCCCACACTTCAAAAAATTCAATTTCAGGGATATATTTGAGGGGCATTTATTGCCTCATGGAGACGTTCCCAACTCCCTTACATCTATCACAAGCCTTAACTAGTTCATGAGTATCTTTAAAAAGAGGGGGCCATAAACAGATTGGAGAACTTTTGCAATAGTCCTAGTTCCTCCAAAGTGTCCTCTATAAAGAGCATCATGACATGCTGACAAGATCTGTCATGCCTCTGGTTGGTCTACACACCTTCTTAGTAACTGCTCAACACAACACTTGTAGGGAAAGGGTTCATCCCAAAAATAACTTTTGGTCATATGGAAAAACCTATTTCTCTTTTGAGAGTTGAATTATTGTGGGATATACCCACTAATTAGGTAATTGACAATATCTGCATACCAAGGTGTCACACCATAGGTGATAAGTAGAAGTTGTTCATCAGGAATGCTTTCCTGAATTTCCTCATTGTCATTGCTCTAAACATCTTCTAGCAATATTGACAGATGATCAACTACTAGGTTTTCACTCTTTTTATCTCTAATCTCCAAATCAAATACTTGCAATAATAGTACCCATCTTATTAACCTTGGTTTTGCATCCATATTTGCAATGAGGCACTTTATTGCGGCATAGTGTGTGTACACTATTACTTTGGTACCCACTAGATAAGATCTAGACTTGTCAAATGCAACACAACACCTAACAGCTCCTTCTCAGTGGTAGTATAGTGGATTTGTGCTTCAATAAACATTCTACTATCATAATAAATAATGTGGAAAACCTTATTGTGCATTTTTTTGAACACAACATCCATCCATTTAATAATCTCCTTCTTTACCACTTCATTCATGATTGGTTCAACCTTCTTTGACTATCAATGTTTCTTTTGGAGTTTTCATCTGATAAGATTTTGTGCATGCAAATTGTGGGAGTGATTTATTTAATGTCAAAAATTTGCCAAGCAATTGTCTTCTTGTGTATTTTCATAAGTGTCTGGAGTTAACACCTTTTCTCTTTAGATAGATTAGTGGGAATAATAACTAGAAACTTTTGTACTACCTCAAGCTACGCATATTTGTAAGTGAGTAGGCAGTTGCTTAAGTTCCACTTTTGGAGGGTCCTCCATTGATGTGGTGTTCTTCTTTTTTAATTTAGCAGATAGTTTCAACATTTCCACAGGCTCTTCGTCTACAAGTGATTTTCACATAGGTCCACTTGTAATGCCTTATTTCTTATCATCCTCTTTGTTCAACTTTCCCAATTCTTGCTCAAAGACATTGTTGGTCTTGAGGAGTTTCTTGTGAATGATATTTTCCTAACTTGAGATCATTGAACAATCAACTTCTTCTTCTTCTTCTGGGTATTGTAAAGTATTCGGTACCTTAAAAACATTTGTTGTCCATTAACTCTCATGGTCAGTTCTCCTCTTTCCACATCAATCAATGTTATTTCAGTAGCAAGAGAAGGCCTTCACAACAGAACGGGTGTTTCCTCATCAGCATTAAAGCTCATGATAATAAAATCAACAAGGAACACAAGCTTTTCAACTCTTACTAACACATCTTCAATCTTTCCTTAAGGATAATAAATACTTGTGTCATATAGCTGATGAGTAATGGTTGTTAGTCTAGGAGCTCCAATTCCCAACTTCTTAAAGATAGAAAAAGGCATAAGGTTGATACTTGCTCCAAGATCCCACAATGCTCTGCCACATATTGGATTTCCAATGTCATAAGGTGTCTTTTGTCCTTTTGCTCTAGAATCCTAGAGTTGTCTGATCATTTAATTATGACTTGTGATGTACTGTTATTTGTTTGGTATACAATTTTTAGATGGATGGGTTGGTTTGTAGTTTTACCTAAAGATCCTCTGACTCTTTTTTAGATGTTTTTATCTCTTGGTGGTACTTATAGACTTAGGAAACAATGTCTTATGATTTGGCATGATGTGGTCAGATTAATTTGGAAATCTCATGATGATATAGTGTTCTCAGGTAAATTAATAACTGCGGAGGACTTTGAATTGACTTGAAAATGGTATATTGATAGGTCTATGGGGAACTCCTTTTCTTTCTCGACATGGCTCAAGAACCCTATCTGGTTTTTGCGCCAATAGCGACATGAGTGTCTTCGGCCTCCTCTTAGTTTGTTCTTGTTGCTTCGGTGGTGATTCGTTGTTTTTTCGGTGGTTTTTGGCTTGTGAGCTCTAGCTTTTGTTTCTTCTTTCTAATGCTTTTTTTCGCATCCTTAGTTTTTTTTTACTGATCCAATTTTGATGGATTGTATTGGTTGTTATGTTGTATAGTCATTTTTTTTCTTCAGTTTTCTATTTTGTTTGCATGTTTTGTTAGATTAATTATTTAATTAATCAAATATGGATTGAAATAATTAATTATTAATTAATTATATTATGGTCAACTGTTATTAAACACTAATTATTGATGAATTGTTTGATTGGATTTTGTGCCTGAATGGGCCGTGATGGGTTGGACCATTCAGTTAAGCCCAACGAGAGGTCTCTGCCCTCAACCGTTTAGCTATTTTAGCGTTGCCCCATTAAACGATTAAGATACTGTGGAAAACCTAAACGGCAATGAGGGTAGTAATCCTTTCATATCACTTTGATAGACGACACTCTCTCAAATCCTATAAGGTACACCGTTCTATTTATTCTTAGTTATTCTGTGATATAATAATATGCTATAATTTGTATCTATATAATTTAGTCAAATTCATCAATTGGTATCAGAGCCTCTTAGATACATTTTATAAAGCTATTATTTGTTATTTTATATGAATCCTAATTTTAATGGATTAATAGATCAGGAACGCTAGCAATTTTTAATTCTTGAATTCAAAAGTTTAGTTTGACTAAATCGAATACTGTTCCTAAAATGAGTTTTAGTTTTGAAGCCATAAGAATAATCAGTACAATTACATGATTTTACATATTATCTCCTTTAAAAGATCAAATCACAAAACCTTTCTCAGTATACAATATATGTGATGATGGATCAAAGCCTTTAAAACCTTTAACAATAAAATTAATCAAATTATGACTAACCTTAGAGATTGCGACTTTCATCCTTGCAAATTTTGACGACGTACAGAATATTATGGTGTCATCCAAAACACATAAATCAACGATAAATCGTGATATCAAAATATAAAACAATAATTTAAATTTATATAGTGCAAGGATAAAATTATTTAAATTGTCTTTATAATAATTATTACTATATTTAAATTGTCTTCATATTAAAATGTAATAATTATTATAAAGACAATTTAAATAATTTTATCCTTGCATTATATTAATTTAAATTATTGTTTTATATTTTGATATCACGATTTATCGTTGATTTATGCATTTTGGATGACACTATAATATTCTGCACGTCGTCAAAATTTGCAAGAATGAAAGTCGCAATCTCTAAGGTTAGTCATAATTTGATTAATTTTTTAATCTCTTGTGACTTATTATATAATTGCAAATAAGGAGAAATTTGTTTCTAGCTAATATTATGTACTCCTTTTGAAAAATATAAATATGCATTTATATAAAAGTGATATATATATATATATATATATATATATATATATATATATATATATATATATATATATATATATATATATATATATATATATATATTGAGTATTATGAAATCAACACTCTATATAATTTATCACTAATTGATTTCTTGTTATATACTCAAACAAATAAATAAGATGTAATCTTATGAGTATATTTGAAATATTATTAATTTGAGAGTTTTATTCTAGATAATAAAACTTAATTTGTATAATTGTAATTCAACTATTATGGATACAATTATACAAATTTTTCTATTTTGAATAAAATATAATCAATCTTAATTTGCATGATTGTAACTCACCTATCGTGGGTACAGTTGTACAAATTTTGTTTACTTAAATAATTAAAATTATTTTTATTTTAATTATATTAAATATTATATTTATTATATTTATACTCTATCGGGTTTGTTATTATTAATATAATTTGTTTTGTTCAATGTACTTGTGATTTATGATTATGTAAGTTATGGTTCGAATACCCTATCGGTATTAGAATTTTGGTGACATAATATTTGTACATTGTTGTTATATTTCCTTTTAAAGACATGTAATATTTTAATTTTATTAAATTCAATAATTTATTTTAAATATATTTTTTTTAAAAATATATTTCAATTATCTTTGTATTATGTAAGTGATTGACATACCCTATCGCTGTGGGATTATTTGACATGATCAGTTGTGATAGAGAAAATAGTTGAGTATTTGTATAAATATGTTAAAACTCTTATATTAATGATTCAACTATTTTTCTCTATCAAGTGGGAGAGTTTTACATGTCAATTAAATAGAAATAAGAAATAATTATTTCTTTCTTGGAGATGGATGTTCTCGAGACACTCCAAATTTAAACCAAACTATTATGATTGGTTTAAATTTCCTCTTTCTTGTAATAGTATCTCTTAATGTTTGTAAGGGTTGCACCCCTAGTGCGAGCTTATATTCGATTGCCTATTAAAAAAAGAAATAAACATTATGAATTTAATATTTATTTTATGGAGACTTATATTGAGGATAATGTAGTCTTATGTTATTGATGGAAATTCATGATTAGTTGTGTTATATCCTCAATATTAATTGAATTAAAGTCTCATATCTTTCTGCTGTGTATAACATAATATGTTTCTCAAATGTGTATAGTTATAATTGTAGCATTTGAGTTTTGAGTGAATTATTAAAATGTTGTATATAATCCTATATTTAAAATTATAGGGATTTGATGTCACTCAAATGATGGTTGTATGACCATCATGTTGTTTCATGTGAAATTATATCTATAATGATATATTCTGTTTATGTGCAAAATATAGTTGAGTTTGTGAAATTCTAGTGATGATATATTATACAACCACTTCTTTGTGTAGATTTGCACTAAAAATAAAATTAGTATCCCATTGTATAATCAGAGTATTAATTTAATACTAATGGGCTTTGATAAATCTTTATCATGTTGGATCAGTGGGAGTACATGTGTACAAAATCATATAATTATATATAGGGTTAATAGTAGTTTACCCCCTGTAATATGAGCGTGTTTTGGTTTACCCCCTACCGTTGCCAAAAGCAGGTTTTGCCAACGGTTTTTTTTTGAAAAAAACGTTGCCAAAAGGTAGGGAGGGGGAAAAGCAAAATTCGCTAATATTACAGGGGGTGAATTACTATTAACCCTTGTATATATTGTTCTCTTAATCTCAGAAAACATCATAATTTGTTGTTTAGGTCGATATTGAAAAGACACAATAATTCTTTAGCATGCAATAATATTGTGTTATTCTATCTTCAATAGTCCACTCTTGTCAGATCATAATATGAAAGTACAAGTAAATATTCACACTCCTATCGAGTATGATATTGTATCATGAAGGTACTTATGGTTAAATGTAATTACTCTTGTAATAGAATATTCCTATATGTAATTACTATTCGTAGACCTATGTGGATATTCTATGACCTATAATTTAAAACTTATTAGTATAATCACTTCCCAAGACTTATACACATGAGTAAGTCTTATGATATTTTGGATTAGTGGGAGTTTATCAATAGAATTTTCATATGCTTGGGCCATTGTTCATAACATATTACTCTTAACTTAAATATGTTACTCTAAATTCATCGTTGATATAAATTGTGAGTTTTAACTTGTATGATTTGTCTTCCCTATCAGATACAATTTCTACAGCGTTGAAATTTACTTCTCTTTGGATTGATTAATGTTTCGACCATTACTGATATTCTAATATTAGAATCGATATTTTTAATAATTAATTATTGTCATCCAAGTGGGAGATTGTTAGATTAATTATTTAATTAATCAAATATGGATTGAAATAATTAATTATTAATTAATTATATTATGGTCAAATGTTATTAAACACTAATTATTGATGAATTGTTTGATTGGATTTTGTGCCCGAATGGATCGTGATGGGTTGGACCATTCAATTAAGCCCAATGAGAGGTCTTTGCCCTCAACCGTTTATCTATTTAAGCATTGCCCCATTAAACAGTTAAGATACTGTGGAAAACCTAAACGACAATGAGGGTAGTAATCCTCTCATATCACTTTGATAAACGACACTCTCTCAAATCCTATAAGGTACACCGTTCTATTTATTCTTAGTTATTTTGTGATAAAATAATATGCTATAATTTGTATCTATATAATTTAGTTAAATTCATCATGTTTCTGTACTTATTATACCTCTCCAACCTCCTTATTTATACTATTGGTCTTTAGTGTATCTTTATCTATATATTATGTTTGTTCTTTTTTTAAAGTTCCAAACCCGAGTACCACCAAAATTTGTTTTATAAATGAAAATTAACTAATTAATCCTTCAAAGTTGATATAATTAAAAAAATATTTTAAGATATAGATATTAAGTAAAATTATATCTGAGGTCCTTTTAAGTTATTTTTTTTACATGTTAGTCTTTAAATTTTTATTTAATAAATCGGTTTACATTTTTTTTTATATTTTGAACATTTAAAAATTTGTGACTGTTATATTTTTAATTGGACTTTATTATTGTCATATCACTCAAAATATTTGTATCGATAATTAGAACCTTCACTTTGTTAAAAAAGGTAACCGTGCATATATTTCGTTACTTAAAGTACCAAGTTGTTACAATTTTTTTTTTAAAAGATCAACCTATTATAAATAAATCACTTAAAGGACCTCTATTGTAATTTTGTTTAAATATTATTAAATATTATAATTTTTAAAATTACATATAGTTAAAATTAAAAAATTATCGTATTAAAAATGAAAATTACGTTAAATAATTTAATTAATTTTTTTAAGATATATTAATTTATTTTATAATTAGAATAAAGGTAAGTTATAAATTATTTTAAATTTAAATTATGTTACCTAACTTCTGTCATCTCATCAATTTAGTTGCCAGATGTTAAAAAATATACTCAATTAAAGTTGGGATTCAACTCCATAAAAATTGAAATGGAGAGATCCATAAATAAGTTTTTAAAATAGAAGAATCAAAATTTAAATTTAAGGACCAGAGTTGCATTAAAATTTTATTTTAAATATGTTTTAATTTTGTTTAATTTATATATATATATATATATATATATATATATATATATATATATATATATATATATATATATATATATATATATATATATATATATATCATATGAGAATGCCATTTTTATATGAGAATATGAGAATGAATCTAAACCATTGAATTTTAAAATAAATGGTGGAGATTATGGATGAATCTTTTTTTTCTCTCACCTACATTTTGAAATAAATGATGTAGGAAAAAAGATTCACCCATAATCTCCACCATTTATTTTAAAATTCAATGGTTCAGATTCATTCTCATATTCTCATATAAAAATGACATTCTCTAATGATATGCCATATATATATATATATATATATATATATATATATATATATATATATATATATATATATATATATATATATATATATATATATATATATATATATATATATATATATATATATATATATATATATATATATATATTTTAAATCAACATAGAAAGAGAAACCAATCTAATCCATTAAAATCAACAAAATCAAAATTTAATGGCGGTGATTCATTGTTCTCATTTCTCATAATAACAAAGTGTTCTCACTTGAGTCGTCTATATATATATATATATATATATATATATATATATATATATATATATATATATATATATATATATATATATATATATATATATATATATATATATATATATATATATATATATATATATATATATATATATATATATATATATATATTAAATGTGATATTTGGTCTTGAATTATATTCATCATTCTAAATTGTTTTGAATTTTATTTTATTTTTGTTTAAATTAGGGGTCCAATTTTTAAAATATTACTTATGACTAATATGTTAACCGAAGAAACACAGCTACAAAATGAGGTTAAAAGACAAGTTTTCAAATAAAAATATAATTAAGCGTTTAAATCATACTTTTAATAAATACATTACTTATAACTAATATGTTAGCCGAAGAAACTCCAGCTACAAAATGAGTAATTAAAAGACAAATTTTCAAATAAAAATAGAATTAAGCGTTTACATCACACTTTTAATAAATAGATAACTACAAATTTCAGTTAAGTGTGTGGTAATCATGAACAAAAAACACTTTGGGGTTGGGGGTTTGTTCATTTTGCTTATTCTTCTTCCTTTTGGTAAGTCTTACTCCAACTTTTCAAACTAAGTGTTATTTTAATGTCATCTGTAGTTTACAGTACAATTTTAATTTTAATTATTAATGAAGTTTCATAATTAACACTTATTTTATTATTATTTTATCATAAAAGACAAACATTTTAAAAGAGTAAAAAAATATTTTTTGAAACAATAAATTCATTTTAAAAGACTTTTTACACTCTATGTTATTTGATCGTACCTGATCAGAAGAATCGTTGTAGGCTGCTCGGACTGGATCTTCTAGGAAGGAGAAAAAAGGGGGGGTGTACCTGCAAGGTACTCCAATGCCAAAGTAAGTTGACGAGCAAAGGAGCGCAAGTACTAGCTAAGAGTGAGTAAGAATTGAATACCTGACCCTCTACTGAGAGAGGGTATTTATAGCCCCCAGCGCTGGGCCATGATCACGCTAGTGGACTGGATTTCCAGGCCCAACTAGGAGACTGCCAGGTTTCCTAGGCGGAAATATCGGAGGTGCGTGATGCCCTCTGTCCTGGTTAACCGCTCCGGAATCCCAGGGAGACGCGGTCTTATAAGGGCCACGTGGACTCCGTAGTATTCGGAGGATTGGGTGTGAAGGACCACTGCGCGGAGCAGGGTCCTCGGCAGACAAGTGCTCGTAGAAAGCTGTGTGCCGAGCATCCACCTGCTCGTGGAGAGCACTGTGCCGAGCACCAGCTAGAAGACGGAGAGCGGTGCCGGGCAAAGCCGAGACGAACATGAAGCATCGTCTGCCAGTAGCTTAGGTTGGTTTGGGCCTTTAAGCCTAATGGGCTGAAACTAGGTGGGCCGAATCTCGGCCCAGCCCAGAACAGGAGCCCCCCGAGTCGGAGTTCCGAGGAAGGAGCTTCGAGTTTTGCCCCGAGCAGCGTCGCCTCGCGGAAAAAGTCGGAAGGTCGCGCGTGGAGGGCACGCGCTGACGTGGCAGTGTAATGATTGCCTAGGGGTAGTGTGGTGTCGTTTTCTTTTACCTCCCCGTTTCACTTGGGAGGACGGCACGCTAAACCCTTCACGCGAAATTTGGAAGGAGAATGCGCCCGTGGTGGGATGAATTTTATTTCAGTTCTTCCTACGATATCACACGAACTTTCTTATTGTCCTACGAGTAGGAAAGGGAAAAAAAAGATCTCAACTAAACCCTAGGAGTTTGCTAAGTGTGGGGATTTCACCTAGACTAGAAATTCTGGAGTCCGGGAGGTCGGTTATACATAGGGAAGTGTTTAAACACCCTACATATCTGTAGTACTCTACAGGAACCTTCTCTGTGTCATTGTGATTGTGTTTGCTGCTAATGATTGGGAAAGTTTCTCCTTTGTGTTAGGAGAAGGAATTGAATTGATTTGAAAAGACAGACAGACAGACAGACTGACTATTTTTGGTATTTTATTAGCTCGCTGAGATTCCTTGTGAACCTCATGCCTACATATCCCTAGTGGAAGTCAGAGCTTAATGTAGTTCGGGGAACTAACTAGGGAAATTAAATGTTTTTGGTGCCTTGCTTGAAGCTCAAGGTTGAAGCTTGGAATTAAATCTCTGTTTACAGTAAAGAGACATGAAATTATCTCTACAGAGAGGTATTTGTACTATTCTACCACAAACATTTAAAGGAGTGACAGAATAATTGGATTCATCTCATTCAAGAGGGGGACCTTACTTGTGTGTGCAAGTATGCCAGTCAGATGCCTCTTAAATGAAAGAAAGTTGCTCGTCCAAATTAGGGAAAGTGTACAAGTCTGGGGATGTGCTAGAGCATGTCTTTCAGAGTCCTAAATGGGAGACTTTGATTGAAATTGAAATTGAAATGTTTGTTTGTTTGAATGTGGTAGAGTAGTAAAAATATCTCTCTATAGAGATAAGCTATGTCTATCTACTGTATAAAAGATTTGACTTTAGCTGGCTTGTATGAGGCCCAAGCTTGAGGCTTTTTGATTGATTAATTAATTATTATTGACTCTGGGAGATGACTCCATTGGGAATTAATTACAGGGTATTTTTGTGTCCTGTACGAAGCCCAGAATTGAGGCTGACTCTACTTAGGGAGACTCTATTTATGTGCCTTGTACAAAGCCCAAGGTTGTGGCTAACTGTTGGGGGTAATTTGAATGAATGACTCTATTTTATGTGCCTTGTACAAAGCCCAAGGTTGTGGCTGACTCTAGCTAGGGAAAAAACATTATTTTCTGCCTTGTACAAAGCCCAAGGTTGTGGCGGACTCTTAAATGAATTAAGTATGGATGACTATATGGGGAAAGATCCTAAGTGTTAGGAATCTTTGACACATGAAAGTATGGTTTATCTGCCTTGTACAAAGCCCAAGGTTGTGGCTGCTGAATGATGAAGAACTCACTGGGGAGACTCTATTATCTGCCTTGTACAATGCCCAAGGTTGAGGCTGACTCTTGACAGGGGAGTTTTATTGTTTGGGTGCCTTGTATGAAGCCCAAGGTTGAGGCTAACTGTTTTTGTTGGTTTTGACTCTACTGAGGAGATTTTATTTATTAAAAGACTGTTTTTCTTTGGAAGCTAACCCTTTCCAGGGATTTTGACTCAGCTGGTGAATTTGTCTGTTAAAAGACTGACTTTTATCATGTTTTTTGGAGGCTGACCCTTTCCAGGGATTTTGACTCTTTTGGGGAAATTATCTCCCAAGAGAAATGAATCTTTATTTTTTTGACATTTTTATTAATTGACTTTGGAGGCTAACCCTTTCCAGGGGTTTTGTGAAATGATTTGGGTAGCTCTCCATTAATTATTAAAGGATGAAAGGATTGGCAGAAAGATTATCTAGGGGAGACTTCTTGTTTAAAGCCCAAGATGAAGGCTGACTCAATGCTGAGGATGACCAAACATGGATCCTAGACTCTACTAAGGAAGATTGATGAAGATAAGGGTGACAGAGACTGTCCATGTCTCTCATTCCAAAAGGTGTACTCAATGCAAAATTGAGACAAACTTAGCTTGTTTAAAGTCTGGTTTAAATTGGAAGAAACTCACCAGGGTAGGCTAAAAGGTGACTAAAGACCTGTTCCTATGTTTATAAGAAACCTGATGGGTCCTTGTATACAAGCTCAAGAGGAAGCTGGAAATGCTTTTAAGAAGCCTGTGGGTCCTTGTACAAAGCCCAAGAGGAGGCTAATCGAGGGTCCTTGTTATAGCACAAGAGAAAGCTATGTAGTTTTGAACTTATTTTGGCTCTAAGCAAATGGGTAAGAGGTTTCACCGGGAATAATTCCTCTTTGGGTGGATGTGTCCTATATTTTTGGATTCTAAGGTTTTTGCCAAGATGTTTCACCGGGAATAATTCATCTTGGGGGTTTGAACTACAGATCTCTAATTAGGAAAGAGCCTTCACCGGGAAGACATTCTCAATCCTAGGTCATATTCCTATAATATATATATAGTTTAACTGTCCTAGGGTTTATACTCAAACGTAGTTCTAAACTAATATATGCACGGTTCTATATTTGACAGTAATTTAAACAAAGACTGTAAATTGAAAACTTGTAAAGCCTAACCTGGATGGAGTGGAGGCCATTGAAGAAGTATGTACAGAGCCTCAACAGTATTTTTGTTGTTTTGTTGATAACAGTTGAATATATATGATAAACAGTTAATGGTTTTTGAAAACAGAAGAAGTGAAGATGGACAAAGGTCACATAGGTATCTGAAGAGTTTCACCGGGAATAATGCCCTTCAAATACCAGAAGAATGTTTTGAAAACAGAAAGAAGATTTTGAAAATACAGTTTTGAAAACAAGCTAAGAAGAGAAGGTTTTTGGGACTTACACTCTATTAGAGGCCCAGTACTTTGCAGTACTGGTGTAAAAACAATTTAAAAAAATGACTTGGAATGATACAAGGTTTTGTTGTTTGAAAACCTTAATCATTTGATTTTATCAGAGATTGAAAACAGTTTTGGGATTTGACAAAAGTCAACTTAATTAAAGTAAAAATAAAGATTTTTACTTAATTAAGACCTAAACAAATAGGGTTTTATCATAAAAATTATTTATAAAATGATTAGGTTAAATCAAAGTGAATATATATATTTAAAGTATTTAAGAAAACACTTAAAAACATACTATTTTAAACCTAATTAAAATTCAAGAAATACATAATATTTTTATGATTTTTTTGACTATTCACAAAATAGGTATATTAAATAATAGGTGTATGAAAAATGAAGTGAAAATAATTTATTTTGATAGGTTAAATAAATATGTGAAGTTGTGAAGAGAAATGAAAGAAATTAGTGTTAAAAAATAAGTTTTGGCCCTTGGAGGGTTTGAACCCACGCCCTTGAGGTCACCAATCCAAAACAACACCACTGGGCCAACGCGCGCTCAGTGTTAGTGACTTGCCTTCATTTGGTTATGTTTCAAAACAAGTTGTAAATCTTTGAAAAATAAAATAATCAAAAAGTCTGGGGCGAGGGGGATTCGAACCCCAGACTTTGGGCACGAGGAGACTAAGAGCGCATGTGTGGCCACTAGGGCAAGTTATTCAGTCGTTAATAAAACGCACACCATTCAAAATAAAATAAACTCTCCCCTGAGAATTCAAATTTGCGCGCCACCACCATCTTCATCTTCAACCTCAAGCTCTCCATTTTTGAATTTCTGAACTTACTCGTTTCTCAACCATTTGCAACGATGTAAACACGAAACTTGCTCTAAATTCACTCACGATTCTAAGTATGTAACTAACAATGACTATCATTAACTACATCTAACTAATTTACCAGAAATCGTGAAGAACCCTAAAATTTCAAAATTAAATTAAATGACTATACTGAAAGATAAATGGATGATGATAGAGGGTTTTCAATCCTCTGATGATGCTGAACAAGATAGAATCGAGCTATTTCACAAAGAGTACTTAAATTAAAGAGAGGGAGTTCAGAAACTTACCTCTGAAAATGGAGATCGTGAGGATGATAGAGAGCAACTGGGCTTGTATGAATGATCCCAAAAGCTTCCTTGTGGCTCAGTGATGCTAACTGAATGCTTGTAATAACCTCAAACCTCCTGAATTGTTCTATGGACCTCCCTCGATTTCAGCTTCAAGTGAACATGGAGGGTGTTGATTCTCGAGTTACAGATGAGCTGCAGCCATCTGGTTAGCTTCACTATGACCTGAGGAGTGTGTCTGGATGATTGGCTTGCCTTGAAACCTTCTGAATCACTCCATGGACCTCCAACTGCAGATGCTCCAAAGTGAGAGCAACAATGGTGTTCCTCCACCTACAGAAGTGATCCAGGTGCTTGGATCACCTCAAATGACCTCCCTTGAGATGTTAGAATGCTCACTTCCCAAAGATAAGCTCTGGTTTGAAGAAATCGATTCTTCTTGCCAAAGAACTTTGAAAAACAATGAACAAGAGAAGAGAAAGAGAAAGCAAGTAATATGGTTGCTTTGGTGTGTTTTTGAATGAGGAATGCATCTGTATTTATAGGCAAATGGATCAGTATAGCTGCAGAGGAGTGAGCTTCCTTAGTGAAGTTGATTTGCTTTCTTAGCCATGAAGGAATTCAAAGAATATTCCAAGTGCAATGATGAGCTCTTTGATACCACTCCCTAGCCATCGGTTTTGCTTGATCTTAGGGGACCAAATGGCTGCAGAAATGAGCTCCAATTGGTTGGGAGAAGATTCCTTTGATGAATCATCAATTTGCCATAAATTCAAAAATGCAATCATTACATAATCACATGCCTTTGTTTTTTGGAATCTTCTCTAACCCTTATGCAATGATGGAAATTGATGTATGGTATGGTTTCAGATGCATTAGAGGTCGTGTAGCATCACTTAGTGAAGCAAAATGCACAAAATTGCAAAGTTCCAAATTGTACATGACCTATAATTTTACTTCATGAGGCCAACTTTGAACAAGCATAACTCCTAGCTCAAATTGAATTTGAAGAAGGTTGAACACAATTTGGAAAGCCCTAAACATCTACTTCAAATCATTAGTTTGGAGTTTCTTCAGAATCCTTTGGGAAATTTGTGAAAAATGAGCCTAAAGTTGGAAGAAAACTAGGTTAAAACACTTAGAAAAATTTCTAAGTGTTTATGACCTAAACTTCAAAATTTCCAAAACTTCATAAATGGTTGATCTTTTGAAAAAAGTTCCCTTGTAAGATGTTGTTTTATTTGGCAAGATCTACAACTTTCATGTTGGAAGTTTTTTGAGTTGTGTAGGTGAAATTTTGAGATCTCACCATGCCCTCAAAAACCCTAATTCCCGACTTTTCGCTCTTTGATGAATTTCTTTGAATTTCTTTGGTCAAATGACTTTGACATCCATATATTGATGATATTGATCTTTGAAAGTCATTTTTTGACCAAAAACCTTAAAAGTCAATGATGATCCTTCATAGTTGACTTTTTCCTGATAAAGTGAATTTTTGGGCTTTTGTGTAGAAACAAGATCTTCTCCCCAAATGGATGATATAAATGGATTATATTGAGGTAGTAGAGACTCTTGAATCATGTCTTGAGTTTTGGATTCATGCCCTGATCAGAAGTCAACTATCTTGGTGAATTAGGTCAAAACCCTAATTTGTCGACCATGTGAAAATAATGACTGTAGACTTTGAATTGAAGTGTGATGTCCAGTAGATCTTGTCATATGAGTTATTTGAAGATGATTGATGTTTTTGAATGGTTCCCTGGGGCTTTTTAGGGTTTCCCAAAAGTGATCCCTGATTTTAGTCCTTGATAGGCTCAAAACCCTAGTCTGGTGACCTGAGTAAACCTGTACTCATATGACTGGATGTCTAATCAGTCATAGATGAGAAAAGTGAAGTTTTTTTGAGCCCCATGATTGTATTAGAGACTAATCTTTGTATTGATTGATCCTTTGCCTGAGCTTTCTTGTCTTTGAGCATCCTTGATTAGGTACCAGATGGAGAAATGACTGCTCTGGGTACTTGTCTTGACTTGATGAAAAATCCTGAAGATATGTCATCTCAGGGGGGTCAAAAATTAGGGTATGACAGGTAGGAGGCGGCGCCTAGGGAATCTGTGTCAGCCGACGTGACGTTTCGTATTCCGGGCAAAATCTCCTATAAAAGGAACGAGGCTTCTCATTAGGGCATTTTTTCGCCTCTGTTCAAGTGCTCGGCGTCTGTGGTTGATCTTTAAATCTCTCATTCAAGAATTTCTTCCAGCAATCGAGTTTCCCCAACATCATGTCTGGATCAGGTACGACTGTGTTCTTACTGGACTTTGAATGATTTCCTGCATTTTTATGATAAATTTAGTTATGAGTTTATGCCGTTTTTTTGCCATCTAAGTCGGCATATTGCTGCGGAGTAGGGTATCTTCCTCGGGTTATTCATGCGATGCCCGGGGGGAACCAATGTAAACGTTGGATGATATTTGTTTTCCGCCCGGCTTTTTCATGTCTCAACTCGTCGTATTCATGGAACGGACGGCATGTTTAAGTTTCTAATCGGTTTATTCCTCAACGTTGCCGGCCTGATTGAGGCCAGTTTGAGTTTTGCCGAGGTGGACCCGAGCGTCTTGGCCGCTGTCTTGGTTGATTCATTGAAGGGGTTTGGTCGGTGGCTTGACTGCTTGCTGTTCCACCCTTTCACTTGCTTCGCGGTGGAAGGGTGGATTTGATGACCGGTCGAATTCTTTTTTTCCTTCTGCGTGCAGGTGAATCAGGTTCGGGGTCTAGCTCGGAGTCAAGCTCAGGGTCTAGTTCGAGCTCGTGGGATGAGTCTCAAAAGACGAGTGCGAGCAGCTCCGAGGTCGAAGAGGTAGAGGCCGAGAGCGCACCTCTTTCAGTGATAGAAGAGGGTGACGATGAGGGGGTGTCCCCGGGGTCCGACGAGGAAGCTGGGTCTGATGAGGAAGTCGGGTCCGACGAGGGTGTCCCCGTGACCCCCTTGTTTGAGTATGACTTTGAAGTGGACCTAGATTGGGTGGCCGAGGAGCCCCAGCTGGAGGTATCGCGATACACCGAGTCGCTGTCCGGTGCGTTCCGTGAAGTTGAAGAACGAGGGCCGAGCGATGAACTGAACTTTCAGGTGGTATGCCCGTCCGCCGACGAGCGCATTTGCTCTCACTTTCATGGAGATAGTTTCGCCATGTACGAGTATGTTTTTCGGGAGCTCGGATTTCGTCTGCCGTTTACCAGCTTCCAGGTTTCGCTTCTGGCTCGTCTTGCGCTGGCGCCGTCTCAACTACACCCGAACGCTTTTGCTTTTATGCGAGCCTTCGAAATTGTCTGTGAGTATCTGGGCATCGGGGCCACGACCGACCTGTTCTGCCGTTGTTTCAGAGTCCAACGGAAGGTGGCCGACGGGCGGTATGGCTGGGTTTCCTTCAAGAATGCCGACCGTAAGCTCTTCAAAATGTTTGTTGACTCGGTTAAGGACTTCAAAGACCGGTATTATGTCGTCCGTCTGCGCAGCCGGGCAGCATATACCTCGCTGTCGAAAATGGTGACAGTGCGTGGCGAGGACGGGGCCCCGGAGAGGGACGAGGAAGGGAATGTTCATACCAGACTCTGCAGTGTGTTCCCCTTTGTCTGGTGGAAGGCCCACTTCAGTTTTCCCCCCAAACATTATGCTCGGGAAGACGGGGACTTGGACGAGCAAGATGCAGCATCGTACCTTCGTCTTTGCCAATGGGTGGACAGCTTCACCCTTAGTTCGTGGGTATCGAGGACCGGGGAACCTATTTGTGACGAGGATGGGGTCCCGATGACCGAAGCTAGAGCCATCAACACCCGGGCTCTTTTGATGTGCCGGACGACGGCGGAAACGAAGGCGTTATTAGGTGGACTTTTAGTCTTTATTTTAATTTTTCAGTTAATGTTCTTCGCTAACTGTTTGTTTTGTATTTCAGATGCTATGCCCGTGAAGGAGGACAAGGTCCTGAAGGCGGCCCAGGATGGAAGGAGGATCCGGGCGTTAAAAAACAAGAATCGGGGGGTGGGTTCAGGTGAACATTCCGGTTCTGCTGGTTCTCCTCTGGTGATCCCGGAAGGGGGGACGCCGAAGAGGCAGCGTCGGTCGGAGATGTCCCGGGAAGATCCACCAGTCACGGGAGCTGAGCGCGGATTTGTACTTCCTCCTTGCTTCAAAGAGGGTCAGTTTTTCGAGAAGTTTCCTCTATCCCTCTCCCCGGATGAGTCTCGCCGAGTTGAGGAGATGTCTTCCCCGGCCCGGCTAAAGCAGTTGGCCAGCGACAGTGCTGCTGTAATGAGGGTCGTCGGGATGGCTCAAATGTTTGCCCAAGGGGGTGCTGCTTCTGCTGAGGTCCTGCAGAAGGCGGAGGACGATAAGAAGGCCGCCGAGGAGGAAGCTGCCCGGCAAAAATCTCTTCGGGAGAAGATAAAGAAAAAGATGGAGGATCTTTTGAAGCAGAAAAACGAGGAGGTGGAGGAGGAGAAGAAGAAGGTCGCTGAACTCGAACAGGCTTGGGAGCCGACCGCCGAAGAATCCTCGGATGTGGCGGCCTTGAGGTCGAGGGCCGAATTTGTCGAGAAGATTGACGACTTGAAGATCGAGCTTGCTGACATGGCCGAGGAGGGGTTCAAATGTGCCGTTCAGCAGTTGAAATTTCTGAATCCGGGCCTGAAGACGGACAACATTGGAGTGTCGAGCAGGATTGTGGATGGCCAGCTGATCCCCGGCACACCTGAAGATGATTGAGTTTTTAGGGCCTGCGCGTCCTTGTTTTCTCGGCCTGCGTGCCGTTAATTTTATGGTGATTTGTTGGGCTGAAGCCCGGGATATTGGGGGCCTGCGTGCCCGTTTTTGGTTGTAATATTAGAACATCGTCAGCCAATTTGGTCGGCAGTAATGTCCATCAATTTTTCTATGTTTGTTTTAGCATTGTATGCTTTAAGTTATTTTCGCTGTATGTCCGTATATCGTCTTTGATTGTAGGCTATGCTCGTATGCTCCGAGGATATAATCCATACTTAGAATATTTTACAGCGTTTTGACCATGATCGTCCGTTCCGATTGCATGTTTTATACAGTATTTTATGGCGTTCGGTTGTGCTCGAATTTTCCGGGGACTTGCTCCAACACTTGATTGTTTTGATAGCAATATGCCGCAGTCGGGCATACCGGGGAGCTGCCTCAATATTTAGAATATCCGAGGGTTGTTGGTTATGCTCGGACATCCCGGGGGTATATTCTAATACTTGGAATATAATTGATAACAATGGAAATGTGCTCGGCCCTGGTTGGTTGCCCGGAGGTGTGGGGAACGATCCGGGGGCGCAGAGCAGGTGTGCGCTATTAGCGAGCGCGAGACCGCGGTTGCGGCCAAGCGTTCGCGGCGTGAACGATCCCATCGCGAGCTGGGGTTCTGCCATGCAGGTACTTCCACGGAGGATCTAGGTGTAAAACCCGCCGAGGGGCCGGTCCGTCCATCCGACGAGGGGGATCGACAGTTGCTGTCGTGGAATATTCACGTCCGTACCGACGACGTGGATCCGTGCCCGTCTGTTACCAGAGTTTGGGCCAGGTGCCGGGCATTTTAGTTTATGTTTTAACTGTAATAACGTCTGAGTTTTTCGGCGTTCCAGGGTCGAGCAAGTTTTTCGCCGAGAAGATTCTCGAGATAGTAGGCGCCATTCTCGGTTTTGTCATAAACTCGGTATGGGCCTTCCCAGTTTGGGGCTAGTTTGCCTTCGCGCGAGTCTTTCATGTTTCTGCGGAGCACTAGGGCGCCGATTTCAAATTCGCGCTTTATAACTTTGGCGTTATGGCGAAGAGCTATTTGCTGTTTTAGTTTAGCTTCTCGGAGGGAGGATCCTGCTCGGATCTCCTCTACCATATCGAGTTCCTCCCTCATGGCCTCGTCGTTAAGTTCTTCCTCGAGGGGGGACTCGGTTCGCCGAGAAGGTTCTCGGATTTCCACGGGGATTACGGCTTCGGTGCCGTAGGTTAATCTGAAAGGAGTCTCGCCTGTGCTTGTATGGGGCGTCGTTCTATACGCCCAAAGTACACTATGTAGTTCTTCGACCCAGGCTTTTTTAGCTTCGCCGAGCCTCCTTTTCAGTCCTCGGAGGATGACTCGGTTGGCTGCCTCCGCCTGCCCGTTCGTTTGAGGATGTTCGACTGAGGTGAAGTGCTGTTTTGTGCCGAGCTTGGCCACGAATTCTTGGAATTTCCTGTCAGTGAATTGGGTGCCGTTGTCGGTGATTATAGCCTGTGGTACTCCGAACCGAGCGAGTATGTTTCGTTTGTAAAAGCGTAGCACGTTTTGAGACGTGATCTTGGCGAGGGGTTCGGCCTCTATCCATTTCGTGAAGTAATCTACGGCGACCACCAGGTACTTATTCTGGTATGATCCGACCGGGAAAGGACCGAGGAGGTCCATTCCCCAGGTGGAGAAAGGCCAAGGAGAGGAGAGGGATTTAAGCTCGTTGGGGGGAGCTAGGTGCATGTCGGCATGCCGCTGACATCTGTCGCATTTTTGAACATGCTCTTTGGCGTCCTGCTGCATAGTCGGCCAATAATAGCCGGCTCTGAGGGCTTTCCTCGCGAGCGACCGGCCGCCGAGATGCTGGCTGTTGATCCCTTCGTGAAGCTCTTGCAGTACTTCCAGCGCTTGCGAGCTGTCGATGCATTTAAGGAGGGGGAAGGAGAAGCCCCGTCGATAGAGTTTATTTTCGATGACTGTGTACGAGCAGGCTCTCCTCTTAATGGCTGATGCTTCCTTCGGGTCGTCGGGAAGCTCGCCGTTTGTGAGGTATTTGTACACCGGGGTCATCTAGCAATGGTCGTCTCCGATGGCAAACACTTGTATGGCTTGCGTGTTTTTGCCTATGCTTGGATCGGATAAGATTTCTTGTATCACCGACTTATTTCCTCCCTTCTTTCGCGTGCTCGCAAGCTTGGATAAGAGGACGGCCCGCGAGTTGTGTTCCCGAGGGATGTGTGCGACGTCTGCCTTTGTGAATCCTTTCATCTTTTCTTTGACGAGCGATAGATACTCGGCTAGTGTGTCGTTTTTGGCCTGGTAATCGCCGCTAACTTGGGACGCGACCAGTTGTGAGTCGGTATAAATCATGACTTCCCGAGCGCCCACGTCCTCGGCGAGGCGTAGGCCCGCTAGGAGGGCTTCGTACTCGGCCTGGTTGTTCGATGTGGTGAAGGATAGGACTAAGGATACTTCGATGACGAGCCCCTCGTCGTTCTCCAAGATGATACCGGCTCCGCTGCCTGCGTGGCTTGAGGCGCCATCGAAATAGATGGTCCACTTATTCTCGGTGGGTGTTGGGGAGTTGGAGATCGTCGTCATCTCGGCGACGAAATCGGCGAGTGCTTGGGCTTTTAACGCTTTCCTGCCCTCGTATTGTATGTCGAATTCGGACAGTTCGAGGGACCATCTCAGCATTCTCCCGGCCATGTCAGGTCGGCTGAGAAGCTGTTTGATCGGTTGGTCTGTCCGGACGATAATAGTGTGGGCGAGGAAGTAGTACCTCAGTCTTCTGGCGGCCGTTATTAGGGCCAGCGCGATTTTTTCTATCTGTTGATAGCGGACCTCGGGCCCTTGTAGGGCTTTGCTAGTGAAGTACACTGGCTTCTGCCCGTCTTCCGTCTCTCGGATCAGGGCCGCGCTGGCCGCCTCGCCTGAAACGGCCAAGTAGAGATAGAGAACCTCGTTGCTGTCTGGTCGGGATAGCACCGGGGGTTTGGAGAGCACTTGTTTGAGGTGGGATAATGCTTGTTCGCATTCCTCGGACCACTCGAAAGCTGCTTCCTTCCGAAGAAGCTTAAAGAATGGAAGTGCATGCTGGGCGGATTTCGCGACGAAGCGGGATAATGCCGTGAGCATTCCGTTTAGTACCTGGATGGATTTTTTATTGGTGGGGGTAGGGAGGTCTGAGAATGCTCGGCATTTATCAGGGTTGGCTTCTATTCCCCGTTCTGTTAAGTAGAAGCCGAGGAATTTGCCCGCCCGTACTCCGAAGGTGCACTTCTCTGGAATGAAGCGCATCCTGCAGGACCTGGCCTGCTCGAAGACCCGCTTGAGATGTAGCGTGTGGTCGGAGTCTTCTCGAGATTTGACGATCATGTCGTCCATATACACCTCGAGCGTGTCGCCGATTTCTCCTCGGAAGACCCTGTTCATCATCCGCTGGTAAGTTGCCCCGACATTTTTGAGTCCGAAGGGCATTACGTTGTAGTAATAATTGCCCGATTCGGTCATAAAAGCCGTGCATTGCTTGTCGCATTTCGCCATGGGAATCTGGTTGTAACCAGAATAAGCGTCCAAGAAGGACAACAGTTTATAGCCGGCCGAGTTGTCGACCAGTCTATCAATATTAGGTAAAGGGTAGGCGTCTTTTGGACATGCCCGGTTAACATCAGTATAATCAACACACATTCTCCATTTTCCATTAGATTTTTTAACAAGTACAACATTTGAGAGCCAAGTTGAATACTTGGCCTCGGAAATAAAATTTGCCTCTAGGAGGTCTTTTACAGCTTTCTCGGCAGCCTCCGCTTTCTCGGGAGACTGCCGACGCCTACGTTGTACTACGGCCTTGGCGGTTGGATTGATGGAGAGGTGGTGGCAGGCGACCTCAAGGTCGAGTCCGGGCATCTCTGCGGCGCTCCAGGCGAACAGGTCGGCATTGGCTCGAAGGCAGGCTACAAGTTGTTTCCTTGGTAGGTCAGGGATGCCTTTGCCGATCTTCACTGCTCTGTCGGGGTTGTCCCCCAGGGGGATCAGCTCGAAATCTCCGTCGGGGACAGGCCGGACGGGATGAGGGGCCTTTGATTGTGTTTCTTCCCCGGTCTTCAGTTCTTCTTGTGTGAACCTTGCATCGAGGTCGACTGAGCTGACGTTGGCCGTTGGAACCTGATCTTCCCGAGGATGCTTGTCTTCGGCTCTTGGTTTTTTGTTGGAGCTGGTCGGAGGAGCGATCAGCTCTAATCCTTTGACGGATGCATCGAAGATCCTTCTCGCAGCTTCAATGTCGGCGTTAATGGTGGCCACTTTCCCTGTCCTCGTGTAGAACTTCATCTTCAGATGGACCGTGGAGGGCACGGCGGTTAGCTCGGCCAGTGTTGGGCGCCCGATGATGCAGTTGTACAATGTTTTGCAGTCGATTACCAAAAACCTGGTTTTGACTTGCCTGGACGCTTCCCCTTCCCCGAAGGTGACAATCAGCTCGACGTAGCCCCATGGTTTGGTGGTGGCTCCGTTAAAACCTTGGAGGTCGGAACCCACATAGGGAGTGAGGTGCGAGTCGTCCAGCTGAAGTGTTTGGAAGAGGTGGGAGTACATGATGTCGACTGAGCTACCTTCATCTACCAGGACCCGTCGAACATCGAAGTTTGCCATTCTGGCCCGGACGAGGAGGGGAATGGTGGCGTTTGGAGCTCCTCCGGGCAGTTCTTCAAGGTAGAAAGTGATTGGCTCTGACTTTCCTCGGAATTTCCGCAGAGTAGGGCCGAGGTCGGCATTGGCGCTGAGTAGCTCGTCGAACTTTCTCTTGACTGAACTGACGGTGAGAGAGCCGGGGTCCCCGCCGTTGGAGATGACCATTGCGGTGGGGAAATGTTCCCAGGTGCTGAGGGCGGTCGTCACGCCGACCGAAGGGATGAAGTCTTCCGGTCGGGTTACGGACAGTGCGACTTGAAGCGGTCTGCTGTCTGGTGAGTTCCCCTCGTCAGAGTTTCGAGGGATGTCTCTTCTGGGGGGTTCTCCCTTCTTGGTGTATCTTGCCAGGTGGCCCTCTTTGATCAGGGTCTCTATGGCATCTTTGAGATTTATGCATTCGTCGGTCATATGCCCGTGACTTTTGTGGTACTTGCAGTACTTGGACTTGTCCGTCCCCGGCCTTGTAGGATTTGACTTCGGGGGCCTGATGTTGGATTTCTTGAACTCGGCGTTCTGGCAGTCGGTCAGGATTTTTTCCCGGGAGGTGTTCAAAGGAGTGTAGTCGTTGAAACGCCCTGCTGGTCCTCGCCGTTCTTTGACATCTCGGGACCTGTCGTCCCTTCTTTTGTCTTGTCCTCGGCGTGACCCCGGGTCCTCGAGGTTTGAGCTGCGAGCGGCATTACTGCCCCTCGAGGCTTTGATCGCGGCTGCCTCGCCTTCCTCAAAATCGATGAATGCCTTTGCTTTGCGGAGGAGGGCATTCATCGAGTGCACCTTCTCAATCTTAATGGCCTTCTTGAAGTCACTGCCGGGGAGAAGTCCTCGCTCCAAGATGTACCTCTTCATGTAGTCTTCTGTCTGCACTTGGACGGCCTCCTTGTTGAATCTTTCAAGGTAATCTCGAAGAGGTTCGTTGGGTCCTTGTACCACGGCCTCGAGATTGGCTTCCGATTTCGGTTGTCGTCGGGAGGCTGTGAAGTGGCTCAAGAAGAGTTCTTTGAGCTCGGTCCAGGAATGGATGGAGTTCGAAGGGAGGTTCCTGTACCAATTCATCGCTCCCTTCCTGAGGGTGGTTGGGAAAATGCGGCACTTGATCGAGCCTCTGACGACGTGATAGTCCATGACCGCTTCGATGCTCCGAATATGGTCGTCGGGGTCAGTGGTTCCGTCGTATTGGTCCAATACTGGCGGTTTTTCCATCCCCCGAGGGAGGTGGGCTCTCCGGATACTGGCGGACAAGGGGCTGCGGAAGTCCTCCTCGTCGCTCGGTCCTGGTGAATGGTAGTGCCTGTTTCGTCGGGAATCCTCTTGGTTGTCACCCAACGCAGCTTTGGAGGGGCCCCGACGGCCTTGTTCGGGGGATGGGCTTCTTTGTTCAGTGGTTTCAGGCTTCTGGTTCTTCCTGTTCTTTCTGGGTGGAGAACGGGAACGAGTCCTCCGGCGGCGATGTCTTCTCGGGGGAGACCTTGAAGAAGACGGGGAACGCCGACGGTATCTTCTCGGCGGTGAGCGCGAGGAGGAATAGGAGCGTGACCTGTAGTGCCTCCGCGGAGAGGGGCGACGTCGTCGCTGTCTTTCCAGTTCGTGAATTCGGTCGTCCTGAATTCTGAGGAGGCTGTTCGTCAATTGTATTTCTTTGAGCAAGCGGACGGTGATGGGGTCAGCATCCTCGGGAATGTTGAGCGGTTCCTCTTCTTCTCCATGACGGACTCTCCGCCTTTCGGAGGTGTGGGTGAATGAGGAAGCATGTTGCCCGTCTCGGAGGTCGGTCTCATTCACATTCTGGGCATGTTCCGGCACGTTGGTCGTTCGGATCTGCTCGCCGTTTTGAACGTGCCCTTCTGGAGGAACATGGTCAACATTCTGGACCTGTTGTAGGACCTGCAACAGCTGAGTGTCCTGGGTTTCATGCCCGGACCTTTGTCGCCGACGATCCCCCCGACGATGATTAGCTAGCTCGCGGGAGGATTCCTCGATCAGCTCGTGAAGGAGGAAAGGGTCAGCGTTTGGGATGTTGTTGTTGTTGTCAGCCATGACGATTGGAGATGATTAGCTTTGATCTTCGTTCTTTAAAGATGGGGAAGCAAGTTTCCCACAGACGGCGCCACTAATCGTACCTGATCAGAAGAATCGTCGTAGGCTGCTCGGACTGGATCTTCTAGGAAGGAGAAAAAAGGGGGGTGTACCTGCAAGGTACTCCAATGCCAAAGTAAGTTGACGAGCAAAGGAGCGCAAGTACTAGCTAAGAGTGAGTAAGAATTGAATACCTGACCCTCTACTGAGAGAGGGTATTTATAGCCCCCAGCGCTGGGCCATGATCACGCTAGTGGACTGGATTTCCAGGCCCAACTAGGAGACTGCCAGGTTTCCTAGGCGGAAATATCGGAGGTGCGTGATGCCCTCTGTCCTGGTTAACCGCTCCGGAATCCCAGGGAGACGCGGTCTTATAAGGGCCACGTGGACTCCGTAGTATTCGGAGGATTGGGTGTGAAGGACCACTGCGCGGAGCAGGGTCCTCGGCAGACAAGTGCTCGTAGAAAGCTGTGTGCCGAGCATCCACCTGCTCGTGGAGAGCACTGTGCCGAGCACCAGCTAGAAGACGGAGAGCGGTGCCGGGCAAAGCCGAGACGAACATGAAGCATCGTCTGCCAGTAGCTTAGGTTGGTTTGGGCCTTTAAGCCTAATGGGCTGAAACTAGGTGGGCCGAATCTCGGCCCAGCCCAGAACATTATTTATTATAAATCGTTTTAACAATTTAACACGTATTATGTAAAGTAATCATTTCTTTTATAAACAAAAAAGTTATTAAAGATTTAACAAACTTTTTTACATTAATCATATGGGAAATACAAATTTAAAAAAGTGGAAATTTATGATTTATTGAAAACGTAAAACAACTTATAATTTAACATAAATTATTTTTCAAAAATGATTTATAATTTAAAAAAGAGAGTAAATGAAAGCAAACAATTAAAATATTTATGTTAATTATAATGTTGATTAATCTTAAAGATAAATGCAGAGATGGTGGTGATTGATGCAGAAGGAGATAAATGCATTAAAGATGAATGCAATGTGTCTTGTAGAGCAGAAGGTTATGGATATGGTTACTGCTTAGATATTCTTGACATATGTCATTGTGCATTTTACACGGTGATGAACCCATAGTGGGTAGTGCCAAAAATATCCAATATGAATAGGGTGATGAACCCACAGTGGGTAGTGCCAAAAATATCTACTATGAATAGGTAAAAATATGCAAAATAATACATGTTGAATAATTAATAACTAAAATAAATGGGTATGAATGTAGGTATAGACACTTTAGTATCCATTCTACCTTATATTCTCGCACTAAATATTTATATATTTTAATTTATATTATTATACCAAATATTAGGTTTGTCAATTTAAGAAAAACATCATTGTTAAATAATTATTATTAATATAAGATTCATTTATTTCATAATTCAACAATAAAATTTTAGAAAGCTTTTTTTTATTGATAAAAGTGAGGGTCAACTAATTCAGAAAGCAGCTCAACTAGATAAACAAAATGCTCTTCGATGAGATGTTTTATAGCATTAAAAATGTTAATTTTGTAGTAATATCACTAAATTTCATGGACATTGTTCCATCATCGTATCAATTTATATTTTTACAATTTTCAAAAATGATCTCCCTAAAATGACGGGTGTCATGCTTGAATTAGTTTCTCCTTACAAGCCTAGAATTTAGAAATCCACCGAAATAATCAAGTCATTATTTTGAACGAGTGCATATTCCACTACTCCTACAGGGTGAACATTGGTTCTGTTTTCCAATGGAATGGTCAAATCTATATTCTATAAAGGACCAAGATCTAGATGGATCACAAAGCATAGTCTAAAGTCAAAATCAAGAATGATGGATGACCATGAATTAGTTCCTTGTTTAAAGTTTGACTTTACTAGTTGATGAAAACATGTCAATTTAACTCAAGAATCATAAGTCTAAACCAAGTGAGATGAGTGCATACATCATGTATTCGGGATATGTGGATTTTGCATCATTCTTGCTAATTATTTGATGCATATGATGTCATGAATATGACTAAGGTATTGTTTACTAAATGATCGTAAACTCCTTGATCATAAAGTCTACTTTGTAAGAATGTGATCCTTTGACAACCACTTGAGACTAAACATTGTTAGTGCACAAGGTGATTAAAGCAAAAGGAATATCATATTAATGCTCTGCAATGACGGCTACAAAAGCTGTAAGAAAATGATTAGGTTAAAATGCAACTTCTACTAGTCTATTTATATACAGAAAACTACGGTCACATAGGCAACATACTAAAATACTAAATTACCCTTTAACACCATCCCTTAATTTAGGATTTCCTAACCAAAACTAATAACACAAATTTCATCCCTTAAGTGGAGAAATTGATCCGTCTTGACCGCATTTGTCAGAATACATGCCAGCTGCTTCTGGGTGCTACAGTGCACAACTTTTATTATTCCATTATGGACTTGATTTGTCAAGAAATGATACTTTGTCTCAATGTGCTTGCTGCTCCCATGCAGCACTAGGTTCTTGGAAAGATTGATTGCAGACTTGTTATCAATCATGAGCGGCTTATCTACCTTGATCTTCAGATCCTACATTAGGTTCAGAAGCCAAATAGCTTGACATGCAGCTACAACACCTGCAATATACTCTGCTTCACACGTTGATAGTGCAAAAATAGGCTGCTTCTTGGAACACCAAGAAATAGGACCTCCCAGAAACTTAAACAAGTATCCAGAAGTACTTCTTCTATCAACTCTATGTCCACACCAATCAGAATCAGAATAACTCAACAACTCTCAATATGTCTTTCTTCCAGAAGGGAATAGTACTCCAAACTACAAAGTTCCCTTGATATACCCCATAATCCTCACAGCAGCTTGGTAATAGGACCACTTAGGTTTACTCATGAACCTACTAACCATTCTAACTGCATAACAAATATCAGGTCTGGTATTACACAAATACCTTAGAGAACCAACCAATTTCTTAAAGGTTGTAGCATCCACATCCCCACCATCAGAGTCAAAATTCAATTTATGATTGGTTTCTGATGGAGTGATAGAAGCCTTACAATTTCACAGCTTAAATCTCTTCAAAAGCTCAAGTTCATACTTTAACTGATGCAAAATTATACTCATCTCAGAGTATAGTACCTCCATCCGTAAAAAGTATACAACTTTCCTAGGTCAGTCATTTCAAACGCATTCATCATAATCTTCTTGAACTTGACTACTTCTTCTGAGCAGCTACCTGTCAGCAATATGTCATCAACATAGCGACACACCCGAAACATATTGCCTCCAGAATGTTTTACATAAAATCCATATTTCATCTTACATTTCTAAAACCTTTGTTTCTTGAAAAATGAATCAATCTTCATATTTCAAGCTCTGGGCACTTGCTTCAATCTATGGTGGAGGATAGCATGGTGAAGCTAAATTACATCTCCATCATGGTGAATTACTAAAATAATCATTGATTTAATAGTAAACAAATTTAATGGTTATGATTGATTGTGGGTGACCTACTTTTTTTTTAAGGGTTAATAGTCATTTGCCCCCCTGCAATAGTAGCGATATTCGGTTTACCCCCCTTTTAAAAAAAAATTTTGTTTTACCCCCCTGTAATATTTGGGTACCCCCCTAAACGTGTAAAAACCAGGGAGTAAAATCAAAAAAATATATTTTACAGGGGGGTAATTTTCCCTCTTAGGGGGCAAAAGACTTACAATTTTAATATTATAGGGGGGTAAAACAAAATTTTTTTTTAAAAGGGGGGGTAAACCGAATATCGCTACTATTGCAGGGGGGCAAATGAATATTAACCCTTTTTTTAATAAGCAATGGGATTAAAGGGAGCAAAAGGGATGCTCCACCCCAATACAAAGAGATTACAAGACAAAACACAAAAGAGGTTGGGTATTCCAACCATAAAAGTTACACAACGACACCTTCTTATAAAAAGAACCTAGCCAATTCCATGAAATGATAACAATCTTCGACGTGCACTCTATAAAACTAAAGGATTCATCTTTGATGATAATAGCGTTACGCTTAATCCACAAGGTCCAAATCGTAGCTAGCCAAACCACCGACAAGATAACTCTCTTAGAAGGACAATTAATCTTTACACAATTATAGAAGAATTCTATAAAGTCCTCTAAAGACAAAAAAACCCCGACTCCAAGCCACATATAAACACGACGCCAAATTCTAAGCGTCACTTCACAATCCGAAAAAAGATGCACAAGAGATTCTTCCTCTGACTCACCAAATGATCTCTAGTAGGAATATGATTTTGAATAAATCTCCAACAAAAGAATAGGATTTTAGAAGGTACCTTGACTTTCCAAAGATGAGATAGAGCCCTAACCTTATCCACATTCAATGACGGACCCGACAGCTTAACTTTGAAAAAATCATAACAAGACTTAACCGAGTAAATCCCGTCCGAAGCCAATCTCCAATTAAAAGTATCAAGTTCATCCTTATTCAAAACCTGAAGAAGAAGCCACTCCCGGAAAGCCAAGAAAATTGGCTGCACAGCAGCTCTGCCGGATTCAGCCGCAGCTGGAGCTGCTTCTCCACCTCCCTGCGCTGACAGCCTCCCTGTCCATGGGCCAGCAACACCGTCAGTATTCCCTTCCACCCCATATCCGTTCTCCGCCACTGTATTAGCTGCACTTCCAGCCACAAAGAGATTAGGCAGAGACCAATTCCAGCAATTGTTCACAAAAAAAACTGCAGAGCAAATAGGTTGAACATGATTGAGGGCCATAGAAAACAGAGAAGGGTAACATTTCATTAAAGAATGCTGCCCGGTCCAATCTGCATACCACAGAGGGGTTGAAGCCCCATTACCCACACTAACATGTATAGCACTAGTAAAATTGTCCAAGAGAAGATTATCATAATTGTCCAAAGTAATTAAATCTCTCCACCAAATAGAATCTTTTTTATGCATCACCGATAAATCTCCTACCGAAACCTTAAGCTTAATGTTACCGTACCGCACTTCTAAAAGATCTTGCCAAACCGCATCTTTATCCGTAAGGATACGCCATTTCCATTTACTTAGCAAAGCCACATTCATGATCTCCATATTTTTAACACCCAAACCACCTTCTTCCCGAGGTTTACAAACCGTATCCCAACTCACCCAATTAATAGAACGTTTTAGCTCTCCACCTCCCCAAAGGAACTTGCGTTGAATCGAACACACCTCATTCAAAACCTTCTTTGGAGCCTTATAAAAAGAAAGCGTATAGATCGGTAATGCATTGTGTCGCACGCTCGCGAAAAATGAACAAAGTCGCCACCAATATATTTATCCCAAAAGGGAAAGGAATATCAGAAAACCTAGCAAAGGATAAGAACAGGGTCTTGCGACCAGAGATCAAGGTACGGGAGTCGGTTACGCAAGGGGAAGGTATTAGCATCCCTCGCGCCCATCGTACTCGATGGTATCCACCTATGTTTGTTTCTATCTAGAGGGTGTGTATAAATCTAAAGCTTAATTACTAAGGGAATGCATGCAAATGAAGAAAAGAAACACGGGGAAAATAAGGTTTATAAATAGTTGTGCTCACTTAGGCCCCGCGACCTAATGCCTACGTATCCTTTTCAGGAATCAGAGCGCCGTAGTTCGGCTCAAGATTTTCTGTTTGTTTTTGTGTTTTTTAGTTGGGCGGAGTTAACGCTTGCGCTCTTGCATAAGGGGACAACCTAGGATGCAATAGAGCGGAGATAACAATGCCCTTAAGAAAGGAGAGAAGAGAGAGAGAGTTTGAGTGTTTCGAGGAAATCCCTAAGGCAAGGGAAACTCGACTTACTCTTTGGTTTGTGTCTTTTAGAATATGGGAACTTACGCCCGAATGGTTCCCTAAAGCAAGGGAGATCCAAGCACTCGAATGATTCCCTAAAGCAAGGGAGATTCAAGCTTCCATTCCCTTTTTAATGATTGTCACTTTTTTATTAATGTTTTTGGTGTTTTCTTTGTATTTTTTAAAGCGATTTTTTTTCAAGTATTTTTAGATGTTTTATGGTTGAAAAGAAAAAGGAATGAGAAAGTGGGGGGACTAGCCTAATTTCTAAGCCTAGTATTATTATTGTAATTCTAATTCCTAATAGAATGGGGAAAAGTTGTTTTTGGTATTTCACAACATAGGAAAATATTTACAAAATAAAAGAAATAAGATCTAAATCAACCATGAAGATTATTTACAAGCAATTACATTTTCATTCATGTTTAAAGCTATTTTTTGAATTAAGACTAAAAACTATTATTTTTATGGTTTATCAACCAATTAGAAATAAAAAAACAACAATTAAAAAAATTCTAAAAAAACTATAATATTCTAAAAAGTCTAATTGGAGAGAAAACAATTTTTATCAACTTTTATTTAAGAAAAATTCAACTAATTGCAAAAAAAAGAATTAAAAGCGTAAGAGAAAATCAATTTTTATTATTTGTTTTTATTATCAGTATGGGGTGCAAAAGTAATTAGCAATGAACTAAAATTAAGTACAAGCCAAGACTGGGCCCAAAAGGGGGGAGGTGGCAAGAGCAAGGGCGCTAGGGCCCAGTCCACATGAGGCGTGTGCGTTTAGCGAAAGGGGATGTGCAATCCTGAAAACCAACTTGGGCCCTAACGTGTGGCCCAGACATGTGCACTTCGCCTCATTTCCATTTTATTTCACTTGTTTTTATTTCATTTTTCTGTTTCATTATTAGTATACTATTATTCAGTTTTATCAGCATGTGTATTATGTGTAACGTGACAAATTATAGCACACACTTATCAATAGGGCATCAGTCACTTAAGTCATGTAAAACAAAAAACAAGTCAAGGACCAATCAGAATTGAGCAAGTCATCCACTAATCATTAGCAAAAAAGAGAGAATTATTTAGATAAGGGAAGTGACCAGTACATGCAGGCCACGTGATTGCCTGAGATGCAATCTCAAAGACTGAACGCCGGCGCCGGAAACTACTCCGGCTACCTTCTCCGACGGATTCGCGGCGGCGCTCTGCGCTTTTTTTTTTTCAGAAATCGATGAGGCTAACACCGTTCGCCTCGGTTTTGCTCGCAGAACACGGATCCGGTGTCTGTTTCCATTGATTCTTGCTCAAACCTCAGAACCGAATACAAATCTAAAACTCTAACATCTAACATACTCATCAAAATTCATACTAATAGCATCAAGACGACTCTTACGCCTCTTTGAACTCAAACATGTGAACCAAATATTCAAGCAGCAAGCATGGCACGTAAAATGAATCATATACTCATGATCGAGATTTAACATACACTACAAGATTGTGAACAGATGCATATGGTTTTGAAGCGTTGAAATGCAAGAGAGAACCGAGGGGAGAATGGGAGAGTGAAAAGAGAGGTTTTTGGAGTGAAGAAAAATGTGAGTGTGTGGGTTTGTGAATCGTGAGTGGATTTGGAGAGTGAGGGGTGTTTATATAGGGCAAGTGTGAGGAGAATGGGAGGGTTTTTTTGAATGTGGGGCTTTAGTGGAAGAGACTTTGGCAGCATAGCTTTTTTGTTTCTTGACTGTGGGACTTAGAATGTGTATCTTTCTTTAGCAAACTTAAAGAACAAGCTTTGGCATGTATAGTAAGTCTTTTGATGAGCTTTTCTAAATGCAGCATGTGCATGGCCATACCTGGTAGTGATAATAGCAGCAACGAAATCATGTCCATGCCCCCACTTTGTGTGCTTATATCTCTCTCCATAGAACACCATCCATTTCAAACTCAAGTGCATTATGAAGAGGGCGTATGATTGAAGAGTTTTGATGTTTGAGAGTCATTGAGATGAGGTTTGTATGTGGAATGAGGGAGCTTGCAAACATACCGATTCAAAATATATGAATGCCTGGGCGTGTGGCTTGAGCTTGCGCACATACCCTGGCAGAAATGTGATTGAATGGAGAGATGACTTTGCAGCCTTGCAACTTGCTCCATGCATGTCCAAAATTAATGATACTGGGCTTAATAGATAGAGGACATGGCAAGGAGTACCTCAATACCAAGCTTGTTCAAAATGAAGGCTTGTGGAGGGAGAAAAGCACATTGAGATCTGGCACACCATGTGTTTGCTGAAATGCATGCGTGTGCCATGGACATCTGCCTTGGCTGGATGCAAGATTTAGTCAGTGTTGGGGCACAACTTTGGAAGCTTGCATCTCACTCAATACTTGTTCAATTGACCCAATTATTGTTTCAATGGATAGAGGGGATGGCAAGGAAGAGATACATACCAAGTTTGCATTCATGGCACTCCTGTAGAGCTCTAAAAATGGCTGGAGATTTGGCATGCCATGTGTTTGTTAAAATGCCAGGTCATGACCTGACTTGTGACTTGGATTATGACTTGGTTTAAATGAATTTTCAGAAACTTCACACCACTTTAACTCTTCATACAAGCTTCAAATGAAAAAGTGTCCAACTACAAAGTTGTTCTCCTCCATGAGAGGAACAACTTTGATGTTGGAATTTTCTTCAAAAATGCCATTTGCCACGTGTAATCTAGTGCTGAAGTGGATTGCTCAACAAGATTTAAAGCATCAAAAATTTTTCTAAGTGTTGGAAACTTGTCTTTTTGCTATTTTGGCAACTTTTTGTCGAACTCCCGGTTTTATCCATTCTTCGACTTTTCTTGATTAATTTTCCACCAAAAGTCAATATTTGAGTAATTCTTTTGATTTTGACCCAAAAGTCAACTGTGCTGATTTTTCCGACTATTGATGAAATTCCCGATTAAATCTCCTTTGGTCAAATCCAGTCAAACAAACACATCCACATAGTCAGTATGAGAACTTTTTCACACATATAAGCCATTCCTGATTGAATGTTGACCAGAAAGTCAACTGGTTGACTTTGGTCAAAGAAACCCTGATTTAAGGAACCAGATGATTTGCAAGCTTGTACCCTTCAATCAATACCTTGGATTGAGGCTGAGAAAAACCTAATCCAGGAGAACTTCCATGAACATAGAGCCACATGATTACCTCAGATCCACACATCTGGTAGGAAATTCCTTGCCACAAAAGTTCTTTCCTGCTGGTTTTTGATTGATACCAATGATATGCATGCATGGGTATGGATTATGACCTAAGTGATGTATGTACATGAATGCAAAGCCTAAGCCAGTTAGAAGTTAAAGGGTAGGGCAAATTTGGGGTATGACAGGTGCCCCTATTTAATCGTCTTATACTCGAAGGTGAGATTGGCGCCAGCCTTTCGAACATTCGAAGTAGAAGAAGATTAAATATCGAAGACCTGAAATTTGTCCCGAGGAGATGGAGTGGTCTTTATTCTTTTATTTTTATTTTGATATCTGCTGGGGAAAGAGAATTTTTGTTTTTCTGATGGAAATATTTACAGTGAGTCATTGGATGAATGGTGAGAGCTTGTAACGTAGCCCAAGGTGCCAATACAAGGTTCTCAAAGGAAATGTTTACTACATGGAAGTGGTCGGAGCAGAAGTATGTCTGGTGGGAAGGTAAGATAGACAAGTGTTTTAAAGGAGATACAGACGAGTATCGACAGAATGACACATACGAGCATCAAAAGGGAGATACAGACGAGTATCGAAAGAATGACACGTACGAGCATCAAAAAGAAGATACAGACGAGTATCGAAAGAATGACACGTACGAGCATCAAAAAGAGGATACATACGAGTATCGAAAGAATGACACATACGAGCATCAAAAGGAGATACAGACGAGTATCGAAAGAATGACACATACGAGCATCAAAAGGAGATACAGACGAGTATCGAAAGAATGACACATACGAGCATCAAAAGGAGATACAGACGAGTATCGAAAGAATGACACATACGAGCATTAAAAGGAGATACAGACGAGTACCGAAAGAATGACACATACGAGCATCAAAAGGAGATACAGACGAGTATCAAAAGAATGACACATACGAGCATCAAAAGGAGATACAGCCGAGTATCGAAAGAATGACACATACGAGCATCAATAGGAGATACAGACGAGTATCGAAAGAATGACACATACGAGCATCAAAAGGAGATACAGACGAGTATCGAAAGAATGACACATACGAGCATCAAAAAGAGATACAGACGAGTATCGAAAGAATGACACAGACGAGTATCAAAAGAAAATACAGACGAGTACCAAAAAGAATGACACAGACGAGCATCAAAAGAAGATACATACGAGTACCAAAGGAACGACACATACGAGCATCAAAAGAGGATACATACGAGTACCAAAGGAACGACACATACGAGCATCAAAAGAGGATACATACGAGTACCAAAGGAATGACACATACGAGCATCAAAAGAGGATACATACGAGTACCAAAGGAATGACACAGACGAGTGTTTGAGAAGCTTGGTAGATGGACTTACCGGGGATTGGGATTTAGTTTTGAAATGGTTTGCCAGGACGGAAGGCAAAGGATACACAACACGGGGGTTGGATCTGAAAAATTTTCCCGTACGAGGGAAGGAATCACAGAGACTAGGGACGACTAGGCTCGGCAATAAGATGACAGTAACCACGGGTGATTACGGGGATATTGATGCTGTCGAAGCATAAGAGTTACATTGATCCCTCAGGCCAAAGGCGGGGTGTAACTCTTCAAGAGTGGCAATCGTTCGAATTGCCACACACCAAGTATGGTCATTCAAACGATTGAAAAATGAGATGGGTTGAATGCTCATCCTCATTCGCACTCTAACTTGCACGCAACATACGGGAAATAACCATGACAAGACTAGAGACGACTAGACTCGACAAGAAGATGATAGTAACCACTGGAGATTACGGGAATATCGATGCTTACGAAGCATAAGAATTACATTAATCCCTCAGGCCAAAAGGCGGGGTGTAACTCTTCAAGAGAGGCAATCGTTCGAATTGCCACACACCAAGTATGGTTATTCAAACGATCGAAAAATGAGATGGGTTGAATGCCCACCCTCATTCACGCTCTAATCTGCACGCAGCATGCGGGAAATAACCTCGGAGACAACGATTCTGACGAAGAAAGACATTGTATCCGATCCACCTTGGAGAGAGAAGATGAGACTTCTTCTGGGGGTTAAGGATATCAGGTATCGGCACCGTGGCATAAGGAGATTTGTAATGTAGTAGCAGATATCAATCGGAGTTTGTAAGGATAATATTTTATGTGGGGAAGTATCGTCGTCTTGATTGAGTGCTGATTTGTATTATCTGGCTTATGCTTTGTATGCATGTTTGAATTTTTCTATGGCGTAATGATCCGCTTTGACGGATATGCTACGCTTTTGAGGATGCAATGTTATATGCAGTGAACACTATATGCAGGATGCCAAATAAAGGCATTAGTGAGGTAAACACCAGGGAGAATACCCTTGGAGTTAAGGACCATGTAGAGGTGCCAATAAATATTGGACTTTGATTTGTAAGATGCACCTTCTTTGACTTGAAGAATAATTTCTAACTTCTCACCATGTGCCACTGCTCGGAGGATTTTTAGCTTGAGGAGATTCCCTCGATTCACCATGTTGGGGATTATCCGAATAAGGGCACCAGGTTGGAGAAATGGAACAACTCTCAGGAGAAATAAACTCCTGTGCTTGGGGGGAGACCAAATTTCTAGGAGAAATAAACTCCTATGGTCATGCAGCGACAAAAACTCAGAAGATTGTGCCCCAAGCTTCGTGACTTATGGAGGAATTTGCCCTAAAGGATCCTTGGAGAGATTTGTCGAATCTCGACGTAACTTCCCCAGATTGGTTGAACTCAAGAGATATTCCTCGACTTGATTGCCCCAGATTGATCGAAGCTTGAAGAGATTCATCGACATGATTTCCCCAGATATGCTGAATTTGAGAGGACAAACCTCGATTCAATTGCCCCTGATTAGGTACATCTTACTAGAATCCTCAAGCTTTCCTTGTTTTGAAGTCAAACGAACATGGAAACAACTTTACCACGCTCAACGGAGTCTTCAAACTCTTCCCCTCAGGGTAATCAAAGGAAGCATTAACTGTTCATGCCCAACAGAGTATCTAGAGAACCTGCCCCTTGATGGTCGACATTTGAAATGATTAGCTTTTACTCCACGGAGTTCTCAAGTCTTGTTATTGTGACATAATCAAGCTCTTCACCGATTCTCGTCCTTGAAAATTTCCTTGATGTTAAGCACATATTTTGTATGCAAAAGAATGTTAATTCTAAGAATGATAATTCTAATGCAAAGCCTATGTTAGTCTTGAAGTTTTTAAAGAAACTTTTTATGCAATGAGGTTGCCACCTCTTGTGAACGAAATGCAAAGCAGGCATACAATACCAACATAGATATGTGTTACGCTTCATTGGGAGTCAGTTAAACGTTATCTCGTCAAAGTGTGCTTTCAAAATAAACCCTACTTCAATTAGGACTTTTAAGGGTTGTAACTTGGTCGGGTTCACGGTTTTCAGAAAACAAAGGATTTTTAGGCTCAAAATTATTTGTACCCACCCCCTTCGTGATGTTATCCAGTCCTAAGTTCAACTTAGCTTGATACGAGCGTTCATCCCTCACAAGGAATTTTGAAATGGTTGAAGAATCAATGAGGTTCTTTTGGACATGACGGTCGCTCACCTTTTATTCTTCTGATTCGTTGTCACATGACTTTGTTCTTGCTTTGCAATTTCACCATCTTTTTTTCTCATGCTTCTCTTGCCATTTTTCTTTCATCTTTTTTTATTTTCATTATTTTTCGCCATTTTTTTTTGCTCTTTTTTTTTTGAACAAGTCGTGTGACCTCGCATAGTCTTTGATTCGTTGGAGGTGATTGCGACTGCCTCGCTCCTTTGATTTGATGAAGGATTACCATTGTGGTATCGTCATCTCTTGATCTCTTGATGGAATAAGGATAATCATTGCGGTTTTGACATTCCTCAACCTTTGGAAGGATAACCATTGTTGTATCCTTGGATGCATACCTTTTTGGTGAGTTTTGAAAGCTCGATCAAATTAAATGAACACTACCCTGCCCCAAGGTTAAATTAAGGGTTTTTATGATTAGGAAATAAACTCCTACTTCAAGGCTCAAAGGGGTTGACGAGGGTCTATCTCCCTTATATCTCCGGTGTTTGGGGATTTGAAATAATGCCTGTACATCCTCAGTAGGGTTTTATTCAAAAACACACGATTAGAGATTTCGAATTTTTATTTTTCATCACTCTCCCTCAGCTTCTTGCCTAAGCAAGCGATTAGTAAAGTTGGTATCGTAATGCCAAAAACATTTTATGAGTGAAAATGAATGGGTTTCTTCAAGACAAACATAAATAATGTATTAAGATTTTCATTCAGAAATTAACAAGTTTTTACATGCTAACAATGCTTAAACAACACAATGAAATGTTACAAATGAGAATGCAATAAAGAACTGAATGAATGTCACTGTTGAGGAGACTTGACTCTGTCTGGACTTATTGCTTGAATACTTTCTGCAGTTCCTTCCAAACTCTTCAGATTATTTCAAAAGAAAACCTCAACGAAGTCACCCAAGAGTTGTAAATTTTTGCCTCACTTTAGGGATTCGAGCAATGCGAGTGATGCAATGCTCAAGATAAGAGTACGTCTTGCTTATCCCTCGTGCGGGAGCCCCAAATATAGTAGCTAGAGTAGTAATCGCCATCAGAAATGGAAGAACCTTGTATGGTCATCAAATTGAAAAGATCTATTTGTGGTGAAGAAGACCCAATACTCGAATCTTTAACCAATTGAAATTCCAACAAACAGGGAAGCGGATGGGCAAAAAGAAATAGAATCACGTCAATTTGTTTCTCATATTCTTTTTGTCTCTGTTAACAAGCGAAGGCCACTGAGAAGGAAATTCTGAGAAGAGACAACTGAGATATGAAGTAGAACCTTGAGAATGAGAAGCATTGTGTAGAACACTTTTGATTACCACATGGAAAGAGATTCTGACAAAGTCACCCAGAAATTTGTAATGCTTTTAAGGGATTCGAACAAAGTAAATGGCGCAATGCTCAAGATAGACCAGGTCTGGCTTATCCCTCGATCGGGAGCCCCAAGCAACTTCCACACATGTACAGAAGATGATTACCAATTTTACTTCAATATCCATCATTAGGAGCGAGAGTGGATGATCCTTGCAGTTCTTGATATCAGGCATTAGGCACAAACCAACAACATCTGAATCAGTGGCGTCACGACTTTTTATGGCTTCCAAACTTATCTCCAAGAGGTGAAACCTTTTGTCAGTTTTAATAATTGGAAACTTGAAGACTTCAATGATCAAATTGTTCTCATGATGTGTTTCCTCCTTAAGAGTGATAAGAATCTCAACAATCAATCATTCTGATTCATAGGACTTTCTCTTGAGGTGAGATTAACATTTGCATTTGGCTTCTGAGGAACTTGTCTTAACTCTTCATGTCTAAAAGAAAAACTTGAAGAGCCTCCATAGATTGATTCATGTTAACCCCCATTTTGTTCTCATCTCAATCAAAACCCCACAGAGTTGTTCCAATGTCAGCTTTCAAGCGCATAGCGGTGAGAAGTCAACTTCGTCGCTAAAGTCAGAACTTGAGTAGAAAGTGCCCCATAAGCTTCTGAGAGAACCATGAAATGCATGATAGTATGAATGCAATGTGTTTCATTTCCAAGGGATCCTAAAGTCTTTCCACACACTTTTGTTTTTTTTCTTTTGAGATCAAAGCATTTTTTGTATAGAGTATCCTTTCTTTCTTTTTTCTATTTTTTCTCTTTTTTTTTTTTTGGAAATAGACTTTAGGATCCCCCACAAATGAAGCGGATGAAGCAATGATGTTGTGCAATGCAAAAGCATGGGATCAAGGTCCATATAATCTTAGTAACCTCTGTGCAATCTCTGGATAACTGATGTGAAGCCTCTGTATAAGTCAAATGTCACAGGATCAAAGGTTCGACGCCTTTTTGAAATACCAGGATATCAAGCACCATGAGAACGGACCAAATAAAGGTCCATCTCAAATATGAAGAAGCAATGGTATGTAGGAGCCAAGGTTTCCTGTCCCACCCCAATCTCACAGGTATGTAGTCTAGACACGGACAAGTGGTCCCTAATGGTCACTAGGGTCTACGGTTCCAATGGGGTACAAAGTGTTTGAGGCAACAAGCGTGCCAGACACAGTGTTCCATGAAAGAACCTCGCCCAGTTGTGGTACCCCATGTCAAGCTCGATCATAGCAAGCGCTACGGGAGTCAACATGAGCATCCACGCTAATCCTATGTGTCACTGGCCTGGGTAGTGGGCCTTTTACCTCACAAAACCCCCCACCTGCAAAACAGAGCAGAAAAAATATGTGGCCCCCACGGGGACCCATAATATAGTCCAGATGCATGCGGAAAGTAAACATGATATGCAAACATATATACAAGATGTAAACACATAAACAAATAAATAAACACCCAATAAACGAAACAAACAAAGGCTAGGATCGACTTGCTTAGGTAGTCCCCAGCAGAGTCGCCAGCTGTCGCACGCTCGCGAAAAATGAACAGAGTCGCCACCAATATATTTATCCCAAAAGGGAAAGGAATATCAGAAAACCTAGCAAAGGATAAGAACAGGGTCTTGCGACCAGAGATCAAGGTACGGGAGTCGGTTACGCAAGGGGGAGGTATTAGCACCCCTCGCGCCCATCGTACTCGATGGTATCCACCTATGTTTGTTTCTATCTAAAGGGTGTGTATAAATCTAAAGCTTAATTACTAAGGGAATGCATGCAAATGAAGAAAAGAAACACGGGGAAAATAAGGTTTATAAATAGTTGTGCTCGCTTAAGCCCCGCGACCTAATGCCTACGTATCCTTTTCAGGAATCAGAGCGCCGTAGTTCGGCTCAAGATTTTCTGTTTGTTTTTGTGTTTTTTAGTTGGGCGGAGTTAACGCTCGCGCTCTTGCATAAGGGGACAGCCTAGGATGCAGTAGAGCGGAGATAACAATGCCCTTAAGAAAGGAGAGAAGAGAGAGAGAGTTTGAGTGTTTCGAGGAAATCCCTAAGGCAAGGGAAACTCGAGTTACTCTTTGGTTTGTGTCTTTTAGAATTTGGGAACTTACACCCGAATGGTTCCCTAAAGCAAGGGAGATCCAATCACTCGAATGATTCCCTAAAGCAAGGGAGATTCAAGCTTCCATTCCCTTTTTAATGATTTTCACTTTTTTATTAATGTTTTTGGTGTTTTCTTTGTATTTTTTAAAGGGATTTTTTTTCAAGTATTTTTAGATGTTTTATGGTTGAAAAGAAAAAGGAATGAGAAAGTGGGGGGACTAGCCTAATTTCTAAGCCTAGTATTATTATTGTAATTCTAATTCCTAATAGAATGGGGAAAAGTTGTTTTTGGTATTTCACAACATAGGAAAATATTTACAAAATAAAAGAAATAAGATCTAAATCAACCATGAAGATTATTTACAAGCAATTACATTTTCATTCATGTTTAAAGCTATTTTTTGAATTAAGACTAAAAACTATTATTTTTATGGTTTATCAACCAATTAGAAATAAAAAAACAACAATTAAAAAAATTCTAAAAAAACTATAATATTCTAAAAAGTCTAATTGGAGAGAAAACAATTTTTATCAACTTTTATTTAAGAAAAATTCAACTAATTGCAAAAAAAAGAATTAAAAGCGTAAGAGAAAATCAATTTTTATTATTTGTTTTTATTATCAGTATGGGGTGCAAAAGTAATTAGCAATGAACTAAAATTAAGTACAAGCCAAGACTGGGCCCAAAAGGGGGGAGGTGGCAAGAGCAAGGGCGCTAGGGCCCAGTCCACATGAGGCGTGTGCGTTTAGCGAAAGGGGATGTGCAATCCTGAAAACCAACTTGGGCCCTAACGTGTGGCCCAGACATGTGCACTTCGCCTCAATTCCATTTTATTTCACTTGTTTTTATTTCATTTTTGTGTTTCATTATTAGTATACTATTATTCAGTTTTATCAGCATGTGTATTATGTGTAACGTGACAAATTATAGCACACACTTATCAATAGGGCATCAGTCACTTAAGTCATGTAAAACAAAAAACAAGTCAAGGACCAATCAGAATTGAGCAAGTCATCCACTAATCATTAGCAAAAAAGAGAGAATTATTTAGATAAGGGAGGTGGCCAGTACATGCAGGCCACGTGATTGCCTGAGATGCAATCTCAAAGACTGAACGCCGGCGCCGGAAACTACTCCGGCCACCTTCTCTGACGGATTCGCGGCGGCGCTCTGCGCTTTTTTTTTCCAGAAATCGATGAGTCTAACACCGTTCGCCTCGGTTTTGCTCGCAGAACACGGATCCGGTGTCTGTTTCCATTGATTCTTGCTCAAACCTCAGAACCGAATACAAATCTAAAACTCTAACATCTAACATACTCATCAAAATTCATACTAATAGCATCAAGACGACTCTTACGCCTCTTTGAACTCAAACATGTGAACCAAATATTCAAGCAGCAAGCATGGCACGTAAAATGAATCATATACTCATGATCAAGATTTAACATACACTACAAGATTGTGAACAGATGCATATGGTTTTGAAGCGTTGAAATGCAAGATTTGAAGAGTTCAGATGCTTACCTGAGCACTCCTTGATTCAGTATGGAGAGGAAGCCACACAGATCTGAACCTCCACTGGTAGCAATGAGCACGCACTAACCGGTTCTTCTAACGATCGAGGAGCGAGCTTAATTGGCTGAGGACTCAGTGCTCGTGATGAAGATAATGATCTCGTTCAGCATGGCGTCATGAAGGCAAGCGATGAATGTGATTGATGTTGAAAAGTCGAATTGAGTGAGTGGTGGCCGGAGGTAGTTACGGAGGTTAGGTAGGGCGGCCGGAGAAGGTAGTTGTGGTGGCAGGTGGTGGTGGGATGAGTGAAAGAAGAGAGAGAACCGAGGGGAGAATGGGAGAGTGAAAAGAGAGGTTTTTGGAGTGAAGAAAAATGTGAGTGTGTGGGTTTGTGAATCGTGAAAGGATTTGGAGAGTGAGGGGTGTTTATATAGGGCAAGTGTGAGGAGAATGGGAGGGTTTTTTTGAATGTGGGGCTTTAGTGGATGAGACTTTGGCAGCATAGCTTTTTTGTTTCTTGACTGTGGGACTTAGAATGTGTATCTTTCTTTAGCAAACTTAAAGAACAAGCTTTGGCATGTACAGTAAGTATTTTGATGAGCTTTTCTAAATGCAGCATGTGCATGGCCATACCTGGTAGTGATAATAGCAGCAACGAAATCATGTCCATGCCCCCACTTTGTGTGCTTATATCTCTCTCCATAGAACACCATCCATTTCAAACTCAAGTGCATTATGAAGAGGGCGTATGATTGAAGAGTTTTGATGTTTGAGAGTCATTGAGATGAGGTTTGTATGTGGAATGAGGGAGCTTGCAAACATACCGATTCAAAATATATGAATGCCTGGGCGTGTGGCTTGAGCTTGCGCACATACCCTGGCAGAAATGTGATTGAATGGAGAGATGACTTTGCAGCCTTGCAACTTGCTCCATGCATGTCCAAAATTAATGATACTGGGCTTAATAGATAGAGGACATGGCAAGGAGTACCTCAATACCAAGCTTGTTCAAAATGAAGGCTTGTGGAGGGAGAAAAGCACATTGAGATCTGGCACACCATGTGTTTGCTGAAATGCATGCGTGTGCCATGGACATCTGCCTTGGCTGGATGCAAGATTTAGTCAGTGTTGGGGCACAACTTTGGAAGCTTGCATCTCACTCAATACTTGTTCAATTGACCCAATTCTTGTTTCAATGGATAGAGGGGATGGCAAGGAAGAGATACATACCAAGTTTGCATTCATGGCACTCCTGTAGAGCTCTAAAAATGGCTGGAGATTTGGCATGCCATGTGTTTGTTAAAATGCCAGGTCATGACCTGACTTGTGACTTGGATTATGACTTGGTTTAAATGAATTTTCAGAAACTTCACACCACTTTAACTCTTCATACAAGCTTCAAATGAAAAAGTGTCCAACTACAAAGTTGTTCTCCTCCATGAGAGGAACAACTTTGATGTTGGAATTTTCTTCAAAAATGTCATTTGCCACGTGTAATCTAGTGCTGAAGTGGACTGCTCAACAAGATTTAAAGCATCAAAAATTTTTCTAAGTGTTGGAAACTTGTCTTTTTGCTATTTTGGCAACTTTTTGTCGAACTCCCGATTTTATCCATTCTTCGACTTTTCTTGATTAATTTTCCACCAAAAGTCAATATTTGAGTAATTCTTCTGATTTTGACCCAAAAGTCAACTATTCTGATTTTTCCGACTATTGATGAAATTCCCGATTAAATCTCCTTTGGTCAAATCCAGTCAAACAAACACATCCACATAGTCAGTATGAGAACTTTTTCACACATAGAAGCCATTCCTGATTGAATGTTGACCAGAAAGTCAACTGGTTGACTTTGGTCAAAGAAACCCTGATTTAAGGAACCAGATGATTTGCAAGCTTGTACCCTTCAATCAATACCTTGGATTGAGGCTGAGAAAAACCTAATCCAGGAGAACTTCCATGAACATAGAGCCACATGATTACCTCAGATCCACACATCTGGTAGGAAATTCCTTGCCACAAAAGTTCTTTCCTGCTGGTTTTTGATTGATACCAATGATATGCATGCATGGGTGTGGATTATGACCTAAGTGATGTATGTACATGAATGCAAAGCCTAAGCCAGTTAGAAGTTAAAGGGTAGGGCAAATTTGGGGTATGACACATTGATAACTGAATTGATTAAAACAACCCTCCCCGCCATGCTAAGGTTAAAACCTTTCCAAACCGATAATCTCTTTTTGAACATCAAAGTAAAATCACTCCACATTGATAGTTTCCTCGGATTGTCTCCCACCCTAACACCGAGAAATTTGAAAGGTAACAACCCTACCTTGCAAGAGAGGAAACTAGCCGCGACTTCCATGAACCAATCTCCGGAATTAACCCCATACAAATTACTCCACAAGTTAGCCAAGTCACACTCGGCAAAAATCAAGGTATCGTATTTTTAACTTGAAACCAATATTTATTATAAATTACAATTATAATTTTATTATAAATTTAATATTAGAAAAAATAAAAAAATAACTTTATATTAAATGTATAAACATCAATTAAATTTTTTTTTTAATAAGCAACATCAATTAAAGTAAAAAACAGAATGAAAATTAAAAATAATGATTTTCTTAAACTTTTTTATATTGATTAACCATAGTTTATGTATTGAATATTTGATTAGTAATTTTAAATATTACTTATATTAATTGATCATGATTTTTTTGGGTACAAGAATAGATCATAATTTTTTTATACAAGAATTGATCATGATTTAATGTTACATATTTATTAGTGATTTTCTAAAAAAATATTTAAAATATTTAAAAATAATTGAACAACAAAATATTTTATTCATGATTTATTAAAACTAATTTTTACTAATTTAATATTTTCTTAATAATTATTTACACATTATTATTTAAAGAGAACTGTATTTTAGAAAAACGAGTAAAATAAATAGTGTTAAAATATAAGTTTGTTTTAGCAAACAAGATAAAAAAGTTCGACAACTTCAAATTGTTGTCATAATTCATATGGCCACCTTTATTGTTGTTTTTATAATTTATATGGTCAGATTCATTGTTATTATCTTATAAGTCAACAAGTTTATTTCATTGTAATAATTTGCTGCAAATGAACCAAATTTTTTATTGAAGAGTGATTGTTCGTTGATCCTCAACTTCGACGTATTTTTATTGTACTGTAGATGGGTTAAGATGGTTTCACAATGATAATTTTTTTTCATGTGAGAAATGACAGTGATTTCTAACATTTTTACTTTTATATTTTAATAATTTATTATTTATTTTAAAAAATATTTATTTTATAATTTATATTTAAATATTCATTTGAGCTAGTGGACAATTTTATAAATTTTTTTATGTAAATTATAAAAGTACAAATCTAATTAAAGAATCAATTGGATAATTGTATAATTATTAGAAAACTTGTTAACCTATTATAGTAGGTATTTTAATAGTTCACCATGATGGACTATAATATTTAGTTCACTATGCTAACCTTCACCTCAATCCATATAGAGCTTTATGTAACTTGTACACCATCCCTTCCTGATTCTTTTTCACAAATTTAGGAGATTGTAACACGTATACCTCTTCTTGTAATGGATCGTTCAGAAATGCAGAATTCACATCCAGATGCATCAAAGGCCAATTCCTATTTGCAACTAAAGCAATCAGCAATCAAAGGCTTGGTGAAGATATCCGCAAGTTGATTATGAGTATCTACAAAAGTGACTTCAACATCTCCTTTAAGCACATGATCGCGAAGAAAATGATGTCGAATGTCTATGTGTTTGGTTCTTGAATGCATGACCGGATTCTTTGTGATATTTATAGCACTTGTATTGTCGCATCGAAGAGGAATGCATCCGAGATCAAGTCCGTAATCACGAAGTTGTTGCTTAAGCCAAAGAATTTGTGCACAACAACTACCTACTGCTATGTATTCCGCTTCGGCCGTACTAAGAGCAACACATGCTTGTTTTTTACAAGCCCATGATACTAATGCATTTCCAAGAATGTGACAAGTACCACTTGTGCTTTTACGATCAGTTTTACATCCTGCATAATCCGCGTCAGAATAGCCAATTAGATTGCAAACACTACCTTTAGGATACCATAAGCCAACGTTGGTCGTTCCTTTGAGATACTTCATGATCCTTTTAACCGCCATAAGATGTGATTCCTTTGGGTTTGCTTGAAAGCGAGCACAAAGACAAACACTAAACATTATGTCAGGACGGCTTGCCGTCAAATATAATAAAGAACCAATCATACCTCGATACTTAGTAATATCAATTGGAGTACCGGATTCATCTTGATCAACATATGTACCGGAGCCCATTGGAGTATTCATTGCTTTACAATTATCCATATCAAACTTCTTCAATAGTTCTTTACAATATTTGGATTGATTGATAAAGATTCCATCTTTGAGTTGCTTAATTTGTAGTCCAAGAAAGTAGTTCATCTTTCCCATCATAGACATCTCGAATTCTCCTTGCATCATCAATGAGAATTCCTCACACATTTCTTTGTTAGTCGATCCAAAAATGATATCATCAACATAGACTTGAACCAATAAGGTGTTACTCTTGATTTTCTTAATGAACAAAGTTTTATCAACCTTACCTTTTTCGAAACCCTTTTCACACAAAAAATTGCTAAGTCTATCATACCATGCTCTTGGTGCTTGCTTTAAGCCGTAAAGAGCCTTTCTCAACTTAAAGACATGTGTAGGATTCTTGAAGTCTTCAAATCCCGGGGGTTGTTTGACATAGACTTCTTCATTGATGTAGCCATTCAAGAATGCGCTCTTGACGTCCATTTGATAAAGCTGAAAATTTAATGAACATGCATAAGCAAGTAAAAGACGAATAGCTTCTAACCTTGCAACCGGAGCAAATGTTTCTTCAAAGTCAATTCCTTCTTCTTGATTGTAACCTTGGGCCACCAATCTTGCTTTGTTTCGAACAATTATACCATTTTCATCAAGTTTGTTCTTAAACACCTATCGAGTACCTATGATGTGTTTATTACTTGGTCTAGGAACAAGTTCCCAAACTTGATTTCTCTCGAATTGATTTAATTCTTCTTGCATTGCATTTATCCATTGATCGTCTCCTAAGGCTTCATCAACTTTGGAAGGTTCAATTTGAGAAACAAAAGCCATGTTGTCATACCCCAAAATTTTCCTTACATAGTTCAGTCATAATTATTCAAAAGCTCAGGAGATTCATCAAGTCATTCTCTTGAGCAAAGGTCCCTAAAGCTAGGGTTTGAGATTCTCTTAGGAGAATCAATAAGATAGGGCTCTCAATCAAAGGTATATGATTTATAGTGATCTAATGCAACTCCATGGCAAAAGTCAAGGCACAACTCCAAAGGTTACCTGCTCAAATAATCCCAAGATCCACAATCAACTGATCCAAACCTAAAGGTCAACTATAATCAAAGCATGATTCAAACCTAAGATCATTGATCAAACAACAAGTATAGAGGTGTATATCCATCATTTGATCAAAGCTTGATCATGATTCCATCCGTAGAAACTCAGAAATGAACAAGTACAAAAAGGTTCAAATTAGGGTTTCTCTAGGAAAAAGTCAACCCAACTTTGACTGGGCATAACTTTCACATGGAACATCAAAAATTCCCCACTCAAAGCCTATTTTGAAGAAAATGGGATTCTCTACAACTTTGTCTCTCACAAGCCAGGGCTAGAAATGCTTCATTTAAGAGGTATGATGCAAAAGATTACAGGTCCTTTTCAAGCATCCTTCAAAAGCAGTTTTTTGTCAAAAAGAATATGATCAAGATAAAAGCTCCAAATGAAAAATATGTTCCAAAGTGGCTTGTAGAGGACACTTTGAGGTTTCCAAAAAGTATTATAACTCCCTCATAGCCTAAAAATTGAGTGAGATATGCTTGATCAAAGTTGGTTGATTTTGGAGGACCAAATGTGAAAAAAGAAGGTTCAAATTGAAAATTTTGCAAATGGGCCTATGGTTTTATGATACAAACTTGGTCCACAAGTCATTAGCATGCCTAAAATCACTTGCCACGAAATTTAGCATTATATTTGATTTAATATGATTTTTTTATTTCATTTTAATGATTTAATTAAAATAAAAATCAAATATTTTGGTAAGGAAGATATATTGATTGATTCCAATCAATATTAATGATAAAATATATTGCAATTTTCGTGATAATTAGATTTTGGCCAAATATAGTAGCTTATGATTCAAGAACAAAATCAAATTTCTCAAACATGGCAAGATTGGATTCAAAGGTTTTTGGACCCTTTTTCTAAACCTAATTCATTCCCCTATAAGTACTGAACCTAAAGCATAGGATTAGGGGACGAAAATTGAGAGAGAGGCAGACTTGCAAGGAACCAAAAAATCATCAAAGAAACTCAGATTCGGACTTGGCGATTGTGAGGCTTTTAACAAGAATTGAAGGTGGAAAAAGGTTCACTGAGGAATCTGGAGCGTGTCTGGACAATAGCATAGCATCAACACCCCCAGATTTTTCTCCATTAAGTCAAAGTAAGTCGCTCTGCATCTTGATTCGATTAGCACATTATATGCATCCTCATGATGTTTTGATCATATGTTCTGATTTGTGTTGATGCTCTGATCGTGTCTGAATCGTTTGTTTGAAGTTTATGTGCCTTAAACATGTTTTGCCATTAGAGCCCTATTCGAGTTCTAGGGTTTTAGTTTGGGGGTTTTTATTAGGATTAAAATTGAGGGAAATTGAATACGTGACTGATTTCGCATGGTCTAAATGAGAGGATTTCAGGTGGTGCGAACGATTTATAGGCGTGCAGGCCCTAATCGCTATTTTCGTAGGGGGGGTTTGCTACGAACGGTTTCGTAGCAAAATCGGAGCAATATTTACAGGTTTTTGCAGGTCTGGGGAGGAAGACGATGGCGTGTCAACGTTTGGTTCGTCCATTTGAATTTTAGCGCGCGTTTCCAGTCACCCATTTAGTTGCGTATGTATTGATCTGAGCGCATTTTATTTTCAAAAGTGTTGTTTGGTTGGAGTGGTTAGTGAGTGCGTTTGGAAGTGGAGAGTCGCAGGTTCGAGCCCTCCCTCCTTCATTATTTTTCTGGAAAAAACTTACTTCTTGATCCAATACATGCGCCTGTGTATAGAACACCATGCATCCCTCAGATCTGACCATTAATCCCCACTAGCCTTAGATCTAACGCCCCAGCCTGTTTCCCCATGATATGCACCCTAATAATAACCACACCTAATCAAAACCTTAATAAAACTTAATAAATTTTAATTATTTGTTTGTTTTAATGTGAATACTTTTTAATATAATTAATTAAATAATAATTATTTCATAAATAGAATAAATTTATAATATTTATATTAAAAATTTCAATTTGTTGTTCGTGCCGATTAAATCGATTAATCGCTATGGTCAACAATGTTTTTAATTAAAATGCTATTTAATTAAAATGCAAATTAAATTATATTCGATTAAATGGTTGCAACTATCCTATTGGTTGTGATGATTAATCTTTTCTTCAAATTCTTTATTCTTTTTAATCAAATTAATCGATTGCGAGGGGTAATGATATAAACTAAACTATAAAATTATTAAAAAATACCTTAATTCATTATTAGTGATAATCGAATCAATCGATTAAAATTGGTAGTGATGCAATTTCAAATCTTTTAACTACGGTGATCAAATCTATTGATCATTGCGGTTAATAGTACAAAATCAGGGTTGTACGCCCAAACCTTAAAATACTTCTCAAATCCATTCAAAATTACAAATTATCAAACTACGATAGGCCATTCAAAAAGCCTCTAAAAACCATATCAAATCAAATTACAAATATAAGGGCGTACAACCCTTCCCCGAACTACGTAGACTCTGATCCTCCCTAAGGAGGTACGTAGGCACTTGGCAACAAGGCGAGTCCCCCTCTTCCAAATTCTAATCATGTTCAAATAATTAGCCTTTAACCCTATTAACTATTTGTCACCTTTCTTTATGTTTTTCGCCATAACCCTAATCTTTGAATGTTAACCTTTAGGAAAGGGTTTTGGGTTCCTAATACCTTCCCTTAACCCGAATATAGTATCTTACCTTGAATCTCGTAACCATTAAAGATTTCCTATTCGCCTTAGTAGAATAGGTGGCGACTCTCTAAGTTTAAATTTTAGGCAGGTTGCTACACATGTGTAAGCAAGCATCTTTGAGATTTAATCTTGTTGCAACTCCTTGGCTAATATCACCAATAACTTTATCAATAGGATGATCTCTATGAGTTCTCCATTCTTTTGGTAGATCATTGGTGTTTGATTCTTGTTGTACACTTTCTTGTTGAACACTTTCTGGTTGAACTTCCGGTGCCTTCACAATTATATCATTTGAAAGTTCTTCCGGGGGTAAATCTAAAGGATCATCATCATCACAAACAACTATTTCCTCTTTGGAGGTGTTAGTCTCATCAAAAGATACATGCATGGATTCTTCAATAGTTAAAATTCTTTTATTATAAATTCTATATGCTTTACTAGAAAGAGAATAACCAAGAAATATACCTTCGTCGGATTTCTCATCAAACTTACCAAGATTGTCTTTGTCATTGTTGAGAACAAAGCACTTGCATCCAAAAATGTGAAAGTGAGCAATGTTTGGCTTTCTTCCTCTGAAGAGTTCATATGGAGTCTTCTTTAAGATAGGTCTAATGATTACTCGATTTCCAACATAACAAGCCGTACTAACAGCATCCGCCCAAAAGTACTTAGGAAGATTTGCATCACTAAGCTTTGTTCTTGCAAGTTCCACTAGAAACCTATTTTTCCTTTCAACTACTCCATTTTGTTGTGGAGTTCTTGGTGCTGAAAAATTATGAGAGATACCATGTTCTTCACAAAATTCTTCAAATGATGCATTTTGAAACTCTCCACCAAGATCACTTTTTATGGATACAATCTTTAATGACTTTTCATTTTGGATTTGTTTTGCATACTTCTTAAAGGCTTTAAAAGCATCACTTTTTTGCACAAGAAACAAAGTCCAAGAATATCTAGAATAATCATCAACAATAACTAAGGCGTATACATTACCTTCGAAGCTTCTTGTCCTTGATGGACCAAATAGATCCATATGTAACAATTGAAGTGGTCTTGTTGTAGTCACCACATTCTTTGGTTTGAAAGATGATTTGGTTTGCTTTCCCTTTTGACATGCGTCACATAATTTATCTTTGACAAACTTTATCTTAGGTAAGCCAATAACAAGATCATGTTTGGTTAACTTATTTAAATGATCCATATGAATATGGGCTGCTCTTTTATGCCATAACCATGAATCATTATTATTGTTTACCAAAAGACATTTTACTTTCAAAGATAAATCATTTAAAGAAATCATAAAAATGTTATTAATTCTTGTACCTTTGAGTTTTACCTCATTGGTGACTTCATCGATGATCAAGCATTCCTCCTTAGTGAATTTGATCTTGAAGCCTTTGTCACAAAGTTGGCTAATGCTTAGAAGATTATGCTTTAATCCTTCAACATAAAGAACATCTTCAATGGATGTGAAAGGTGGTGCACCAACTTTGCCTTTGCCAAGAATTCTCCCCTTATTGTTGTCTCCATAAGTGAAAAAACCCTTGGCCTTTAACCTTGGATCTGAAAATTGGTTTAAGTCACCTGTCATATGCTTTGAACAACCACTATCTAGATACCATAGGTTTGAGGTGGTCTTCAAGCATGCCTACAAAACAAATTAAGTTTTGTTAGGTACCCAAGTGGCTTTGGGTCCATCATAGTTAGTTCCTTTCTTCACCCATACATAATGTCCACTAGGAACACTAAAGTTCCTTACATAACAAGCATCGGGTGTGTGACCAATAATACCACAATAAAAACAAGTAGGTTCAAAGTTACTTCTATATCTAGGAGGAAAAGATTTCTTCTTAACAAAGTTCTTCCTTTTAGGATAATGTTGCATTACTTTAGGCTTGATCACTTTCTCTTGAATTAGTTGGTTACTAGCCTTGACAAAGATAGTCTTGTTGGATCTTGGTTTATCAAATTTAGAGAAACCAAGTCCGCTCTTATCATTGGAGTATCTTTGTGTGCTAAGAACATTTTCCAATCCAATTTGCCCTTTTTCATATCTTTCTAAAACACGTTTTAATTGGACAATTTGGAAGGAAAGTGATTCACAATTCTTGCATGCAACATTATCTTCTTGAACACTAATTATTTTTTCTTTGTCATCTTTATGTTCTACTTCACTTATCTTAACCTTCTCTTCTAAAGATAGTATGATTTTCTTTTGAGATGAGATAGTTTTATAGAGAATTTTGCATTCTTTTAATAATTCATCTATTGCACCTTGTGCACCATTATCAAAAAGAGAATCATCATAACTAACCTCGCCTTCTTCATCGTCGGAGTGGTGTAATGCCATTAGTGCTAGGTTTGCACTTTCGTCACTATCAGAGTCCGATGAGGAACTTACTTCATTATCTTCCCATGCTATGTAGGCCTTTTTATTTTTGAACTCCTTTTTGCCTTTGAATCCATTCTTCTTCGAAAGCTTTGGACATTCCGGCTTTATGTGTCCTTGTTTCCCACATTCATAGCATGTGACTTCTTGTGATGAAGTGGATGCTTCTTTATCTTTATGCTTTGAGAATTTCTTTCTTTTGACATAGTTAGTATTATCAATATTATTTTTATTACCAAAAAATTTGCCTAACCTTTTTACAAGAAGCAAGAAGTTTTCATCTTCATCCGATGCATCTTTCATTTTGCTTTCTTTTGAATCTACCTTTAATGCAATGCCTTTGGATTTCTTCTCTAAGTTCTCATGCTTTTCCAATCTTCCAAGTTCCGTCTCATATTATTGAAGTTTTCCAAATAGTGTTGCAGAAGTAAATTTTGATAAATTTTTCTTTTCGGATATCGTCGTCACTTTTGGTTGCCACTCCCTTGTCAAAGATCTGAGCACTTTAAGATTAAGTTCTTCGGTAGTAAGAGTCTTACCAAGTGCCTTCAAGTAATTTGTCAAATGTACGAATCGTTTTTGCAAATCGAGAATAGTTTCTCCGGGCTTCATTCTAAACAGTTCGTACTCTTGGATTAAAGTATTCAATCTTGATCTTTTAACTTCAATAGTACCTTCATGAGTTTCTACAAGAGTATCCCAAATTTCCTTTGATGTTATACATGCCGATACTCGGAAAAATTCATCCATACTAAGAGCACCTTGAAGAAGATTGACCGCCTTTTTGTCAGCAAGAACCCTTTTTCTATCATTATCATCCCATGACGCTTTAGGTTTCTCCGATCCAACACCATTAACGACCGTTATAGGGACATGAGGACCTTGTAGGACAGCCTCCCAAACTTCTTCTCCTTGTGCTTCTAGATGAGCCTTCATTCGGATTTTCCAAAAGTCAAAATATTCACCACAAAACAATGGAGGCTTGTTGTTGGAACCACCATCTTTGAAAACTGGATTTTGATTTGCGGAAGCCATTCTAGATCTTTAGGAACAAGTTACCTATAACTTGCTCTGATGTCAAATGTAAGTATCAGATATGCCTAAGAGGGGGGGTGAATTAGGCCTTCAAAAATTTTATCGGTTTTATGAGAATATTTCTAATAATTTTTGGTTGAATGTATGAAGGTTGTTGAGAGGTTCTTTTCTTTTCTTGGTAATGGTGATGAAAGCAATAAAAGCGAAAAGATAAAGAACACAACGATATATACTAGTTCCCCTCACAATCCGAGAGTACTCCAGTCCCCTTTCAAACACGAAAGAGATTTCACTATAGTTAGAATTATTGTACAAGCCTATGCCTACTATCTAACCTATAGGGTGATCAAAGGTTCTTAACACCTTTAAGATCAATCAACACTAATGTGGATGAAGAACAATCCTCTTCAAACACACCACTTACTTCCAACAATCCTAGATAGTAAGGAAACAATATTTTTACAAGAGTTTTTGGATGAAGTTTGTATAGCAATATCAATCTTGGATTGATCTTCTTCTTCAAATAAACAATTCTCAAAATGGATATAAGTGTTCACAATGTATGCATGAAACTTTGAATGAATTTTCAATGAAAATGTGTATAGAAAGTTTCACTGGAGAAAGAGTATTTGATGAACACTTGGAAATATTGAAAGATGAAGAATATATAGTTTATGAATTGTTAATGAAGAAGGTGATTAATGATTATGAAAGATGTAGTATTTATAATGTGTTAAACACCTCTTTGAATGGTTATTTTTCCATGAAGCAATGCAATGATTAAGTGGTATGAAAACAAATTCGTTTGAATGAAATCATACAATGGAAAAACACACTGCTGGTTCAGTAGGAACCGGTTCCTGCCTGGGACAACCCGGTTCCTGCTGAACGTTACAGCAGAAATATTTGAATTTTGAACTGAGGAACCGGTTCCCACCTAGGGACAACCCGGTTCCTGGTAGTAAAACACAAAATGCTGAAAATGTAGAATGCTGGGAACCGGTTCCCCCATAGGGACAACCCGGTTCCTAAAACCTTTATTTTGGATTTTAACTTTGAAAGAGGTTTTAAATGAACTTTTGAGGGATGACACTTTGTATTATGTTTATGATATGAATGAAAATATATTTGTGAACAATTATATGTCAAAGTGAGTATTGTTTGTACCTTTGACGTTTTAGCTCGATCCTTGAATCTTTATTGTTTCTTCAAGACTTTGAAATGATGTATTTTTGCTTAGTACTTGAAATTCTTTTTGCACATCCTTTATGAAATCTTGATGTCCATATTGTCTTCATCAGAACCAATTATGCTTGAGAAGCTTGCAATTACACATTTTTCTGTTTTATTTTTCCTTCACTTTTTTGTTCTTTGGTGTGATTTTTGTACGCATTATGTGTGGTTCATTAGTTTCACTTTATATGGTACTTTGCTCTCCTTTAATTATAGTTACCAGTGTGTCTTGATTTATCTCAATTAATCTTAATATGTTTTAAATTTCTATGTGGATGTCTAACCTTTGATTTTGACCATAATTATCAAGGATAAAATACCTAATGTAATATTTTATAAAAATAAATTAAACTAAATTTTCATTTATAATTTTTTTAAACAAATTTTAAAAATTTAGTTTAACAAAAATGTGCATTCCTTTAATTTTTTTTAAAAAAAAAAAAACCAACTCATTTTTCACTTTGTTTTTAATGATTTTTAAAAGTACTTCATCAATTCATATAAACTTGTTTCATCACATTAGTAAGAAAATGTTATTCCATCAACTATGGGTTTGTACTCAACATGAAGAATGGTAGATGTGATGATTAACAAAAACTTAGAAAAGTCATACGACAATGTTTTAATCTATGTTATGAGTTAATCAAAATAATTTTATATTGCTTTGAAATTAAGGTTAAAAGTAGTTTCTATTATACACATCAATTCTGTTGGAGTACAATCAACAAGATGAAGATAGAAGAAAAGAGAAAAAAATTGTAACCAATTTTTACTCCATTGAAAACGATTACAACAAATGATTCTACACGCTACCAATTGTAAAGCACAAAATGCAATATATACTAAACTCATATTGGACTAAATTAATTAAAGTCCAACACAAGACCAAAAATAAGCTACCAGGTAACACACTCTAGATGTTCAATTACACTTCAACACCATCCCTTAATTCACATTCAGAGCTAAAATCAATAACACCAATTCTATTTCTAAAATTGATGAAGTGTCCTGTCTTGAATACTTTAGTCAGCACATCTGCAAGTTGCTTTTGGGTACTACAGTGCACAACTTCCAACACTTCTTTATGGACTTGATTCCTTACAAAATGAAAATATTTGTCAATGTGCTTGCTTTTCCCATGCAGCATTAGATTCTTAGCAAAGCTTGTGGCACATTTGTTATCAATCACCAACTGCATAAGCTTGCTCACTTTGATCTTTAGATCCTGCAACAAATTCATCAGCCAAACTGCTTAACACACATACAAAACACTTGTAATGTATTCAACTTTACATGTTGACAACTGAACCACTGATTGCTTCTTGTAGCACCAAGAAATGAGACTTTTTAGATATTTGAAAAAATACCCAGAAGTACTTCTTCGTCAACATTATCACCACACCAGTCACTTTCTGAGTAGCACATCGATTCAGACTCATATTCAATACCGGAAGGGAACAAAACTTCATACTTCAGAGTCCCCTTAATATACCTCAGAATCCTAACGGTAGCGTGGTAATGTGATAACTTTTGATTGTTCATAAACCTACTCATCATTCCAACTGCATAGCAAATGTCAGGTCTGGTATTACAGAGATATCTTAGCGAGCCAACCAACTGTTTAATAGTTGTAGCATCTCCATTATCACCCTCAACATCTGAATCCAACTTGTAATTCATCTCAGCATGTGTGGTTGTAGACTTATAATTTATTAATTCAAATCTCTTCAGAAGCTCGAGTTCATTCTTCAGCTGATGCAAAATGATACCCTTATGATAGTGAAAAATCTCTATCCCTAGAAAATATACAATATTTCTCATATTAGTCATCTTAAACTCATTTATCAACACCTTCTTGAACTTGAATATTTCATCAAAACAACTATCTGTCAGCAATCTCTCATCAACATAAAGACAAACTAGAATCATATTTCCTTCAGAATTATGCTAAAAATAAACTCCACATTCCATCTCACAATTCTGAAACCCCTACTTCTTAAAAAATGAATCAATCTTCAAATTCTAAGTGTCAATGTGCTTGCTCATCAAGTCCATAATCAATACTTCCAGCACTTCATTATGGACTTGATTCCTCATAAAATGAAATTAGGTGTCAATGTGCTTGCTTTTACCATGCAGCATTGGATTCTTAGCAAAGCTTATGGCAGATTTGTTATCAATCATCAACTTCATAAGCTTACTCACCTTGATCTTCAGATCCTGCAACAAATACATCAGCCAAGCAGCTTGACACACATACAAAGCACTTGCAATTTATTCAGCTTCACATGTTGACAACTCAACCATTGATTGCTTCTTTGAGCACCAAGAAATGAGACATCCTAGATAGTTGAAAAAATATCTAAAAGTACTTCTTTTGTTAACACTATCACCACACCAGTCACATTCTAAGTAGCACATCAATTCAGAGTCATATTCAACACCAGAAGGGAACAAAACTCCATACTTCAGAGTTCCTATAATATACCTCAGAATCCTAACAGTAGCGTGGTAGTGTGATCACTTTTGATTGTTCAAAAACCTACTCATCATTCCAATTGCGTAGCAAATGTTAGTTCTGGTATTATAGAGATATCTTAGCGAGCCAATTCCAATTGTTTAATAGTTGTAGAATCTCCATTATCACCCTTAGCATCTGAATCGAACTTATGATTCGTCTCAGCATGTGTGATTGTAGACTTATAATTTATTAACTCAAATCTCTTCAGAAGCTCAAGTTCATTTTTCCGCTGATGCAAAATGATACCCTTATGAGAGTACAAAATCTCTATCCCTAGAAAATATACAATATTTCCCATATTAGTCATCTCAAACGCATTCATCAACACCTTCTTGAACATGACTATTTCATCAAAACAACTCCTTGTCAGCAATATCTCATCAACATAAAGACATACTAGAATCATATTTTCTTCAGAAGCATGCTAAACATAAACTCCATGTTCCCTCACACAATTTTGAAACCCCTGCTTCTTAAAGAATGAATCAATCTCCAAATTCTAAGCTGTGGGCATTTGCTTCAATCCATACACCATCTCTTCCTGATTCTTTTAAAAAAATTCAGGAGGTTATGACATATAAACTTATTCTTGTAAAGGACCATTCAAAAAGGACTATTTATCATATATATGTATCATTGATCAATTCCTATTAGCAGCTATAACAATCACCAACCCGACTGTTACTTGTCTAGCTACAGGTGCAAGTGTAACTTGGTGGGAGAACTGACTTTTATATTCGCAAACAAATGTTGTGGTGAGCAAGAGTCGCCACCGACTTTTATTTTATTCAATTAGGAAAGGCTAAAAGAACAGGAAATACCTTTAAAAGATTTTGACTTCGGGGGGTAGGTTATACAAAGGGAATGTGTAAGCACCCTTTGTATCCATGGTTATCCATGGGCTCTTAATTCCTTACCTCACTTATTTGTTTGAAATGTTTGAAAGGTGTCGTGTGTGTTTAGAAAAACAATTTAGTTTTGAAAATGTATGAAAAGACAATGTTAAAAAACAAAGTGTGAAAAGCATTTGACTTGTTGTGAGCAAGCACTTAAGAGTTACCTATCCTAAGTTTGTAAGGTCTTTCCTATTCTAAAGACTTTCCTTGAGCGATAGTACTATCCATACCATATAGGGGTAGGTAGTCCTATACATTGGATGTAAAGGGACATTGAGGATCATCGTATAGTCATAGGGGCTATCCATACCATAAAGAGGGTAGGAAAACCTATGCATTGGATGTGAATAGTCATAAAAGACAACATGTAAGGATACCTTAGCAATCGAAGGGACTACCATCATTTATCATAGGCAACTCGAGGGATAAGATCACTTTATCGTAGGCAACTCGAAGGGACTATGATCTTTATTCCGAAGGGACTATGAAGATTTTGAATCGTAGGCACCATATGCTAAGGTATCCCTACGCTCGAGGGACTTGATGACTATTATTCGAAAGGCAATGGAAGAGAGGGTTACCCTAAGGGTGGGTGTGTGCGAAGTGTGTTAGATTCGAGTTTTTATTTATCTTGAGTTAAGGTTAGCTAGCGATTGATTTATCTTACCACACAATCCAAAGCATACGCAAAAAATAAATTCATGTGTTGATTCTTCTCCTTCAATGGAGATGCATACTTTCTTAGATTACTTATGTATTATGGTCACAAAATTACAAAAAAAAAACTTGTTTTACATTCTTACAACAAAGTGGCATTTTATTGTTTCTACAAAAAAAATTTCTACATGCAATATAAGTTCTTACAAAAATAAAATTTATTTAATTATCTTAAAACTATTACACTTTTATTTAATTATCTTAAAATTATTACATTTTTACATTTTTTTTAAGCACGTGTACCTCTAATTAATTTTTATATTCATGGAGTATATGTAAGATGATGTAGAAGAGGTGCATATATATTTTGGGTGTTCCAACAGTTTTAATAAATTACTGTAACTAATTTCATAACTGAAGGAACACTAACTACTAAATGATATTAAAAGCCAAAACTTTCAAAAAAAAAATATAGGAGTAATAAGTAAGTGTCTACACCCTCCTTCCACCTTTATATATAGATAACTGAAGATTGTATTAAGTGTGTGGTAATCATGACCAATATACTCTTTAGGTTGTTTTTTATTTTGTTCATTCTCCTTTTTTCAAGTAAGTCTTCTTCATCCTTTTTAATTAAGTTTTATTTTTGTATGGTTCAATGCAATTTTAATTTTAATATATTTCTTTTTGTGTTATTCATGATTCTAATTGATGGATGAATGCAGAGATGGTGATAGAAACAGAAGGATCATATGAATATCGTTTGGCCGCTTGCAAAGAGATGTGTATACTTGCAGGTCATCCATATGGTGTAATCTTGTTTTTTGATGGTTCTTCAAGTCCTATAAGATGCATCTGCGCGAAACCGTCGAGACGCACTAAAGATTAGATGAGCGTACAACTTTGTTTATGGTTCTTTAATTGCTAGTTCTGGTTTTTTGTCTTGTTTTTTCGATCACTTTTCTGTTTTATTTTTTCCTTCACTTTATTGTTCTTTGGTGTGGTTTTTGTCCGCATTATGTGTGGTTCATCAGTTTCTCTCTGTATGATACTTTGCTCCCCTTTTAATTATAGTTACCAGTGTGTCTTGATTTATTTCAATTAATCTTAATATGTTTTCAATTTCTATGTGGTTGTTTAACCTTTGATTTTGAGCATAATTATCAAGTGACATGATCTTTATTTCGTAATGTATTAAGATTGAAGTATGGATGACAAAAATATCCATACCCGCGGATATGTGTAGATAAAATCTGTCACGGATACGGGGCGTATAGTTTAATAGATATTCACAGATAAAATAAATGGATATTTACATACCTGTTTATTAATGAAAATGAATATGAGTTTAATGTTACCTTGTCCGTGAATATCCATATCCATTACTAAATTATAAAAATTACTTAAATATTATTAATTTATTATACACTATATATCTTTACAACTAAAAAAACTAAAAAACTTGTCTCCTTATATACATATTTTTTTTGAAGTTTTCTCTGAAGAAAACATTTATATTCTATACAAATCTTATTGAACATTTCATATTTAAGCTTCTTAGATACTACATATCTCACTTCAACAATTTCACCGTCCAACCAACCAGTATCACTCTTTTCTCTTCCAACTAGTGTCATATTTTCTACTGCTACGTCGTCCGTTCTTCCACCATAACTCATAATCACAATATCATTCGTTTTTTTTTGTTAAAAATGAAATATATGAGATATTATGCTTTGGTAAAAATAAAAGAAATTAATTTGATAAAATTTTGTTGTTAAAATAAGAGAGATTTGTATGATTGTTATGTCATAATAATGTCTCGTGCCTTTAAAAAGAACTGAAAATTATTCTTCCAAAATATAATTTTAGAAAAATAATATTATCCATGGATATTTGTAAATATCTACGGATACTTTAATTCTCGCAGATTACCCGTTTAACTGATATCTCCATGGATACGAGACGGATATGAATATCATATTTATCCAACGGAATGGACACGGATATCATATTATCCGTCCCCTTGAATATCCATTTATATCTCTAGATTGAAGCCACGAAAAAATATAAGATAGAGGCAAAGATACAACATAACTAATATAGGAAAAAATTTCTAAATATATTTTGATGAAATAAAAATATATATTATTGAAGGTTATAACATAGTTAAAATCACATAATTTTTTTAAAAAATATGTCTTAAATTATATTTATAAAACTTTATTCAAAATAATTTCAACTTTAAGTAATTTTTAAAAATTTATATATTTAAAAATATGTTATAAAAGGATAAAATACCTAATGTAATATTTTATAAAAATAAGTTAAACAAAATTTTCATTTATAATTTTTTTAAACAAATTTAAAAAATTTTGTTTAACAAAAATGTGCATTCCTTTAATTTAAAAAAAAAAAAACCGTGTTTACTTTGTTTTTAATGATTTTTGAAAGTACTTCATCAATTCATATAAAGTTGGTTCATCACATAAGTAAGAAAATATTATTCCATCATTTATGCGTTTGTACTCAACATGAAGAAAGGTAGATGTGACGATTAACAAAAGCTTGGAAAGAGTTAATTAAAATAGTTTCATATTGCTTTGAAATTGAGGCTAAAGGTAGTTTCTATTATACACATCAATCCGGTTGGATAACAATGAACAAGATGAAGATTTTTATTGGTTAAAAAAAAACAAGGTGAAGATGGAAGAAGAGAGAAAAATTGTAACTAATTTTTACTAAATTGAAAACGGTTATAATGAATGATTCTACACGCTATCAATTGCAAAGCACAAAATGCAATATATACTAAACTCATATTGGGCCAAACTAACTAAAGTCCAACACAAGGCCCAAAATAAACTATCAAGTAATACTCTCTGGATGTTCAATTACACTTCAACATCATCCCTTAATTCACATTCAAAGCTAAAATCAAGAACACAAATTCCATTTTTAAAATTGACAAAGTATTCTGTCTTGACAACTTTAGTCAATACATATGCAAGTTGCTTCTTGGTGCTACAGTGCACAACTTCCATCATTTATTATGGACTTGGCTCCTCATAAAATAAAACTTTGTGTCAATGTGCTTGCTTCTCCCATGCAGCATTGGATTCTTAGCAAAGCTTATGGCAGATTTGTTATCAATCATCAACTGCATAAGCTTGCTCACCTTGATCTTTAGATCCCGCAACAAATTCATCAGCCAAACTGCTTGACAGACATACAAAACACTTGTAATGTATTCAGTTTCACATGTTGACAACTGAACCACTGATTGCTTCTTGTAGCACCAAGAAATGAGACTTTTAAGATATTTGAAAAAATATTTAGAAATACTTCTTATGTCAACACTATCACCACACCAATCACATTTTAAGTAGCACATTAGATCAGACTCACATTCAACACCAGAAGGGAACAAAACTCCATACTTCAGAGTCTCCTTAATATACCTCTGAATCCTAACAGTAGTTTGATAACTTGATCACTTTAGTTTGTTCATAAACCTACTCACCATTCCAACTGCATAGTAAGTGTCAGGTCTGGTATTATAAAGATGGAGAAAGAGAAGTGATCAACACTAGGCAATGGAATTGGATCATTACTTCAATCATTCTTCTTCATGATACCTTAAGATAAACTTGTCATCAATCCAAAGTAAAACCAATAATCAAATGATCATTTAAAAATAGATTTGAAATGAAGAAAGTTCAATCAATCAAAAGTACCATTCCAAAGCCCAATTAAACAAGATGAAAACATCAATCCACTATAATTGATTAAAGTCAGCTAAAGGAGAACCAAACAACCATTAAAATAAAGAGAAAAGGATAAAATAAGAGTTTTAAAACAATTTTAAAGGGTTTTAAAAAGAAAATAAAAGGGAAAATACAAAAAGATGCATTAAATCATTAAAGAAATGTCCAAGAAAATTTGAGAAAGTCAGAAATATTCCATATAAATTGATCTCAAAAGTTGGACTAAAAAAAGTTTCAAAAAGGTTAAAATAAATTGTTTAAAAACAATTAAAAAGAAAATAAAGTGAAAATAGTAAAAATGCTAAAAATAATTTTAAAAATTTGGAAAAAAAAACATATGTGGTATAAAATAATTTTTGTGAATTATGAAAAAAAGAGAGAATTATAATAGAAAAGAAAATAAAAAATGCCAACGGCTAGGTTAGTCATCACGCTCTGATTGACTTAGGTATTCAAATTTCCCTCTGAAGCACGCAAAGACAACTTCATCTTCAAACATGAGCTCATATTTTGTAAATTATGAATTTAGAGTTTTAAGCTCAAACATTAAACGTGCAAGCTACGTTTCCATTCATCGTTCATGTCTCTCTGCAATAGAGCCATTAGTTCACTCCAAGCATAGAGAATTTTGCAGAAAACACAAAGAACTCTACCTCTTCAAAGTTAAATTAAATAACTAATATAATGAATAAATGACAAGTAACATATGGCTTTGAATCAATGAGCCAAGATGAAGAGAGTAGTAACTTGCTTTTGTAGTGAAGCAGCTTGTATCTACCTGTTCAAAGTGAGTTTTGTTGAAAATATATTTGGTGTACTTTTTTAATTATCGTTTCCACAGGGATTTATGAGATTTTATATATCGCTGTTCTACACTTTATAGTGCCGTGAGCTAGAGTTTAATATGGGTTTTATTTTGTCAAATTTCATTCACAAGTTTCTAGTAACAAAGAATAAATAACGAAAGGTTTTAAGAATTTTAAATGTATCAAGATTTGATTTCATCAACCTTATTTGTATGTCTTCCAATAATCATGCATATGAACTCGTTACTAATCATTATTATCACGTATCGTTCGTCTATTTCATTCGTTTTCGCCACAGTATAGCAAGTTTTACCGTATTGTTCAACCAACAATTTCTCAACCGATTAAACAATATAAATAACATTTATAAACCGATACAAAGTGAATATCAAACACTAAATCCATTTCTAGACTTAGTCTTTGATAGATGATAAAGTTAGGTGAAGATATAAAAGTTGTATTTCACAAACATTTAAACCATAGAAATGCAAGATAAAGCAGACAATATCATCTATATTGATTAATAACTTGTTCATACGCAATAATAAAAAAAAACATACAAAAGAAAAGGAAGATTACATCTTTTCTTGATACAGAAGTTGTTTAGCTATCCATGGACATGGTAGGTTCACAATCAACAAGATGCAGAAGATGAGCAAGCATCAAAGGTGATTTCTCGACTATTGATGCTCTGATTCTTCCATTATTCAATGCAATAGTGGTTTAGGTCATTTCAGCTCTCAAAAGTATGTGTTAGCTCTAAACAAATCTAGACTCTCCTATTTATAGAGAATCTAAATCCCGTAGAGCGTGTGTTGCACCCTATAGTGTGCTACGTGCGCCTTCATTAAATGATCAAATCGCCCTAATGGGTCTTGCGCTAAATTCTGTCAGAAGCCTTGAAAATGTCCTAGATTGCACTACAAGGACACTGCAACCGCGCGTCACGCAATTTGAAGCATGCAGAAATTTAATATTTTCTTGAAATCTCTTTCTACTCTCCAAACTCCAAGTTCCCAACCTAAAAGGCAAACCTACAATAAAATTTACCTACAAAATAGATTAATAGGAAATATAAACTTGATTAAATAAACTTCAAATATTTATATCAAAATAGCGGGGAATAAATACAAATATGTGATAAAATGAATCGAAAGGTACCAAAAACTATACTTCATATTAACACAATTTGGTACCTAACAAGCTTCAAGGTCGAAAAATTGTGAAATTGAGTTGGTGCTTGCAAGGTGTTTAAAACTTCTGTAATGGTTCAAACAGCTTTAGATGATGTCGATGAAGGTTTCAGGGTGATGATTTAAAGTTAAAACAAGCTTGAATTGAGAAACCAACTTATGATTTTTAGAGGTATCAGGTTGAGATTTCTGCTGAGTTTTCAAGGCTATTCGAGCTTGCAAATGAAGGGGAAATGATGCTCTATTTATTGGAAAAGCAATGAGTTCAAGGCACGTGTGAAATCAGATCCCAATCATGTGAATCCATTCTAGAATTTTCTGATTTTGCAAGCGTGTGAAAATGAGCATGGAATGAGTGATTTCAGAGTGATTATAGGTCGTTTTGCACTTAGTGGGATGCGTTTCATCAAGCCAAAGAAGTTTTCACATGTGAAAGTGGTCCCATGCAAAGAATCACATGTTTTTCATTTCAAGTCATGTACCAAAATGCAAAGGGTCGAGTCACCATGTTCATGCTTAGGCCAAATACAACCCACTTGTGCGTTTTGTGATTTTTTTGAGCAAAATATTTCTTTCATGAAGGAGAATCAAATGCGAAAAGAACCAAGTCCAAAGAATGCTTGAGCTGAAAATGGCATGGAGGTAAAGTTGAGGTCGTGGCCTGAAATTTCAGGTATGGCAATAGGTCAAACAGGTCATTAACCTAGTTATGTGCATTTCTTATATTATGAATGACTATTGTCCCACTGAAAGTATTTCCTAAATTATGATTTTTAAAGTTTATTTCCTTGGAACCATATATCCCTCTGTATTTTTACCATTTCAATATGAATACATAGCTTGATTGTTTTATGTCTCTAATGGTAATATCCGGCAACACCTATACATCCAGTTTCACCCTCATATAGAGTTTCTAATCTCAAGATAAACCGTAAAAATAATAAGTCATATTTAGTGATAGCTTACTCATATTTGGTGAATCATAATAACATAATCGAGATGACCTCGTCTAAAGATTAAAATACAACAAGTCACATACAAAGAGGCAAAATGCATAAACACTACATCACTAATATCCACATACGAATTAACAAAACAAATCTTAAAAACGTGGAAGTATTAAGGGAGATCACCGACCAGACCAAAGACTAAACATATACAAGTTTATGCTTTGAATAAAAAAAATTTCTTTTGGATAAGGCGAGCTAATGTCTCTGCCGTTTGTAACTCCTTTAAAAAATTCATTGTGAATAATGAGTGTCGCTCTTTTCCCCTGTATGGACGGGAGACTCCCCTCTTTTTCTAACTTGTAGATAGATTTTCAAGAAGAAAAACTATAGCCCAAGTGGAAGTGATCAAGTTGGGGTAGAGTCACGCAACAATTGTTCTACAGATTTTTTTTTTTGGTTTTTTTAGTCTGGTTTGGGGTCAGTTTTGGCATCAAGTAGTTCCAGCCCCTTTTTGTTTTTGGTTTTTTGCCCTTTTTTTTTTTTGATTTTTACCACCGATTTAGTCTGGTTTGGGGGTCAGTTTTGGCATCAAGTAGTTCCAGCCCTTTTTTTTTTGGTTTTTTGCCCCTTTTTTTGTTTGGTTTTTTACCACCGATTTAGTCTGGTTTGGGGTCAGTTTTGGCATCAAGTGGTTCCAGCCCCCTCCCGATCGCATTTGCGGAGGATCGAACCGTGGTTCTCCTTACCAAATCTAGCATCAATCATCACTAGACCAATTAACAATTGGTAATTGTTCTACAAAACTTTATTTCTCAAAATGGAAGCATTGTTACAATAGTAATTAACTTTAAGGATTTATACACTTTCTATTCTGAAAATGAAACTCAAATGCAATTTGAAGTACAACTTAAATACAAAGGAAAGCTATGCAATAATTGAATCTTAATTATATTTTAACAAAAGTAACATATTTTGACTATAACTATATGATTTTAAAAGCTAATCAAGGGATACTCTTGAATAACACATCTACTATTATTAGTTATTAATGATCATATTTTATAGCCACTTGCACATCAGAAATATTTTAAATTAAAAATTCTATTTTTTAACAATAAAATCAACACTCATATCCCTTTCCATAAGATGAAGCATCTAAGGAGGGGTCTTACTATAGAAAATCATCTTGTTTTTGGGCTTAGACCCTCCATTATATCAGAAAAAAATTATATTTTTAACAAAATATTTTGAATTATTTATCTTTTATGGGCACAAAATTACCATAAAAAACTTGTTTTACATTCTTACTACAAAGTGGCATTTTGTTGTTTCTACAAAAAATTTCTACAAGCAATTTTAGTTCTTACAAAAATAAAATTTATTTAATTAGCTTAAAACAATTACATTTTTACATTTTTTAGGCATGTGTACTTCTAATTAATTTTTATATTCATGGAGTATATGTAAGATGATATAGAAGAGATGCATATATTTTGGGTGTTCCAACCGTTCTAATAAATTACTTGTAACTAATTTCATAACTGAAGGAACACAGGAACACTAACTACTAAATGACTTTAAAAGTCAAAACTTTCAACAACAAAAAACATAGTAGTAAGTAAGTGTCGACACCCTCCACCTTTATATATAGATAACTAAAGATTGTATTGAGTGTTCTGGTAATCATGAACAAGACATATTTTATGTTGTTTTTTACTTCGCTTATTCTCCTTTTTTTCTAGTAAGTCTTCTTCATCCTTTCTAGCAAATCAGTGCAATTTTAATTTTAATATATTCTTTTGTGTTAAACATAATTTCCAATTGATGGATGAATGCAGAGATGGTGATAGAAACAGAAGGAACGAGTGAATATCGTAATGCCGTTTGCAGACAGATGTGTATTGCTAGTGGTTATCAACATGGTATAGTCCCCCCGTCAAGGCCCACGAAATGCCTCTGTCTGAGACCCACCGAAGATTAGATGAACGTACAACTTTATTTATGTTTCTTTAATTGCTAGTTCTGGTTTTTTGTCTTGTTTTTCCGATCATTTTTCTGTTTATTTTTCCTTCACTTTGTTGTTCTTTGGTGTGCTTTTTGTACACATCATGTATCTTTCATTAGTTTCACTTTATACGGTACTTTTCTCTCCTTTTAGTTATAGTTACCAATAGTTACCAATGTGTCTTGATTTATTTCAATTAATCCTAATATGTTTTTAGTTTCTATTTTGTTGTTTAAGCTTTGATTTTGAGCATAATTATCAAGTGATATGATATTTATTTCGTAATGTATTAGGATTGATGCCAGAAAAAATATAAGATAGGGGTAAAGATACAACATAACTAACAGAAAAAAAATCTATCGGAATATTTTTTGATGTAATAAAAATATATATTATTGAAGGTTATAACATACTTAAAATCACATAATTTTCTTAAAAAATATGGCTCAAATTATTTTTTATAAAACTTTATTCAAAATAATTTCAAATTTAAGTAAGTTTTTTAAAATTTATATATTTAAAAATATATTATAAAAGGATAAAATACCTAATGTAATATTTTATAAAAATAAATTAAATTAAATTTTCATTTATAATATTTTTTTAAACAAACTTTAAAAGTTTTGTTTAACAAAAGTGTGCATTCCTTTAATTTATTTTTTTATAAAAAAAAACCCAACACGTTTTTAATGATTTTTAAAAGTACTTCATCAATTCATATAAACTTGTTTCATCACATAAGTAAGAAAATGTTATTCCACCAATTATGGGTTTGTACTCAACGTAAAGAAAGGTAGATGTGATAATTAACAAAAACTTGGAAAAGTTGGTATAATAGAGTAATTTGAAGCTTCTGCCTTTATTATTAGTTGTGGGAAACAGAATTCTGCAGCCAATTAAATCTTTGATGTATCTAAGAGTTCTTTTGATTGCTGCCAAGTGTGATGCCTTGGGCTTATATATGAATATACTCACAAGTAGCACAATGATCTAATCAACCTCTTATATTGTGTTTAATTAACTTCATGCTTGTCTTCATTCTTTAACGATTGTTACCTTGGTTCTATAGGTGTAATGGCCACATTACATTATTCAATTTGAAACTTTTTCAACATCTCGATGCAACCCTTTTTTTTTTCAATAAACAATTGATATATAGAGAACGCACTAGGGGTGCAACCCTTACAAAAAGAACGACCCTAAAAAACGGATCAAAAGCCAACTAAGGGAGCCTTGTACCAATCGTAAAAACCGAAATTGGACAAAGCTTGGCTTGAGTACAACCACCTCCAAGAAGAAAAAATAACATTGTTATAAACCCAATCAAAACTATAAGGCATATTATCAAACACCATGGTGTTTCTCATACACCAAAGACTCCATGTTGTTGTTATCCAAATGGTGAAATTCTTACCTTTGATGCTAACCCTCTTTACCTTTTCAAGAATGGGACCAAAAGCCATGAACTCTGCTAAAGATAACAAAGAATCAACCCTCGACCAAACGAAAATTTTCCGCCATATTGTTATTGCCACCGAGCATTTGAAAATCAAGTGATTTAGAGACTCTGGATGTTCCTTAAAAAACAAGCAAGCGGACGAAGAAATATTAGGGACTCCCCTACGGATCAACTGGTCTTTAGCAAGAAGTTTCCCAGCCAATAGTCTCCAAGAAAAAACCTGCATTCAGATTGGAATTTTAAGAGTCCAAACAGCTTTCATCCAACCGATAGTGTTTGGAGGCCAAGCAGATTCTTTGGCTTCCTCCACCTGCATAGTGACATTAGACACCTTAAACTCTCCATTGACATTCAATTTCCAAACATGCTCGTCCTCTTCCTCGGTGTCCAAGGCAACCGGCTGCAACCTTGCTTGAAGCTCCCTCCACTGACGCTGCACGGGATCCCTGCTGAGAGCAGCCGCGGACATAACCGATCCCTGCACAGAGACAGAATAATAACCAAACAGCCACTGCGTGTTCCAGCGAAGGTCGTCTCCCTATGCCTGCAAAAATTCCTAAACCAAAGATAGTTTATTGGTTGATAAATCATACAAATCTGGAAAAGAGGTCCGAATTGTTTGATTTCTCAACCAAATACTATCCCAAATAAGAATGTTTTTACCGTTTCTCAAACGACAATTAACAAAACTTGAGAAGCCATCCTCAAAACCTCCTATATTCACATTGTTTGTCATGACATCTCTCCACCATATAGAGTCGTCTTTACTAAGAATATCTCCGGTATTCGCTTGCACCTTGAGTTTTGGATTATGATACCTTAAATCAATGAATCTCCTCCAAATAGCTTCCTTCTCTGTAAGAATACGCCATTTCCATTTAAGTAGAAGCACTTTGTTCATGTCACTCACGTCCCTAATCCCCAAACCACCTTTATCCTTTGACTTGCACACTATCTCCCATCTAACCCAAAAATACTCCTTTTATTCGCGTCACCGCTCCACAAAAAATTGCTTTGTATCTCTCTTATCTCTTGAATGATCTTCTTCGGAGCTTTAAAGAAAGATAAGGAGAAAGTAGGGATAGCGTTAAGAACCTAATTGATTAGGGTCAACCTTCCCACAATAGAAATGTTCCACCCTTTCCAAGATGATAATCTCTTCTTGATGTTGGAAATAAGATCCTTCCAAGTCTTTTTTCTTCTAGGATTAGCACCCACCAAAATGCCTAGGAATTTAAAAGGGAAAATTCCTTTTTTGCAAGCGAGGAACGAAGTAGCCGAATGCATAATCCAATCACTCACATTAACTCCTAAAACGTTGCTTTTGTTGAAATTGATTTTTAGCTCCAACACAAGTTCAAAAGCTCTCAAAATCACTTTCAAGCTCCAAAGGAAATATGTCTTGAGACCAAGATCAATCATCTCAAACTCCTTCATGATACCACTTTTGAATTCAATAATGTAACCTCCATTATTTCCCGTAATCAATAAATCATAAACATAGAGACTTATGTTATTCTAAGCTCTAGGTTCTTGCTTCAGGCCATACAACGCCTTTCTCAACTTATAGAATGTGGATTCTTCATTTTTCACAATAAAACAGGTGGTTGTGCTACATACACTTCCTCTTTTAATTGACCATTCAAAAAAGCAGATTTGACATCCGTTTTGTTAATGGACCAATTGTTGTTATTTGCATTTTCAAGAACCATCCTAATGGTTTCAATTCTAGCCAGCGGTGCAAACACATCTCCAAAATTTGTGCCTTAATTTTGCTAAAATCCCTTTGCCATTAATCTGACCTTGTGGTTAATCACTTCACCTTTGAGATTCTCCTTCACCTTGTACACCCCTTTAACGCCAATCAACTTCTTTCCTTGAGGTAGATCAACTAGTTACCATGTATTTTTTTCTCAATTGACTCTAGCTCTTCCTTCATCGCACATATCCATTTTGAATTACTCAAGGCCTGTTTCATTTTCACACTTTAGATCCATCAATGAGTGCAAAATGTATAAGATCACAATTATTGTTTACTTAATTATTTGGGAACAACTAACAATCTAGCAATGTGTGGTTGTAGACTTATAATTTATTAACTCAAATCTCTTCAGAAGCTCAAGTTCATTCTTCAGTTGATGCAAAATGATACCCTTATGATAGTACAAAATCTCTATCCCTAGAAAATATACAATATTTCTCATATTAGTCATCTTAAACTCATTCATCAACACCTTCTTGAACTTTAATATTTCATCAAAACAACTAGGTTAAATTACTCCCAAGGTCCTTTAAGTTATTTAATTGTAACAATTTGGTCCTTCACATTATTTTCGCTACAACTAGGTCCTTTATGTTATCAAATGTGTGCATCATTATCCTTTTTTAACCGATAAAACGTGCTAATTATGGATGCAATTATTTTGAGGGATGTAAAACAGATGAAGTGCTTCCAAAAACACAATAATAAACATTTCTAAATGATTAAAATGAGAGAAAAAGGTGGCAGATATCACCCAAAAGGACCAAGCTGTTACAAAATAAACTTAGGGACTAAACTGTTACAATTAAATAACTTAAAGGACCTTGGGAATAATTTAACCAAACAACTATCTGTCAGCAATCTCTCATCAACATAAAGACAAACTAGAATCATATTTCCTTCAGAAGTATGCTAAAAATAAACTCCATATTCCATCTCACAATTCTGAAACCCGTGCTTCTTAAAAAATGAATCAATCTTCAAATTCTAAGTGTCAATGTGCTTGCTCGTCAAGTCCATAATCAATACTTTCAGCACTTCATTATGGACTTGATTCCTCATAAAATGAAATTGTGTCAATGTGCTTGCTTTTCCCATACAACATTGGATTCTTAGAAAAGCTTATGGAAGATTTGTTATCAATCATCAACTTCATAAGCTTACTCACCTTGATCTTCAGATCCTGCAACAAATACATCAACCAAGCAGCTTGACACACATACAAAGCACTTGCAATTTATTCAGCTTCACATGTTGACAACTCAATCATTGATTGTTTCTTTGAGCACCAAGAAATGAGACATCCTAGATATTTGAAAAGATATCCAAAAGTACTTCTTTTGTTAACACTATCACCACACCAGTCATATTCTGAGTAGCACATCAATTCAGACTCATATTCAACACCAGAAGGGAACAAAACTCCATACACCAGAGTTCCTATAATATACCTCAGAATCCTAACAGTTAGTTATGGTATTATAGAGATATCTTAGCGAGCCAAATCCCACTGTTTAATAGTTGTAGAATCTCCATTATCACCCTTAGCATCTGAATCCAACTTATGATTCGTCTCAGCATGTGTGATTGTAGACTTATAATTTATTAACTCAAATCTCTTCAGAAGCTCAAGTTCATTCTTCCGCTGATGCAAAATGATACCCTTATGAGAGTACAAAATCTTTATCCTTAGAAAATATACAATATTTCTCATATTAGTCATCTCAAACTCATTCATCAACACCTTCTTGAACATGATTATTTCATCAAAACAACTACCTATCAGCAATATCTCATCAACATAGAGACATGCTAGAATCATATTTCCTTCAAAAGCATGCTAAGCATAAACTCCATGTTCCCTCTCACAATTTTGAAACCCCTGCTTCTTAAAGAATGAATCAATCTTCAAATTCTAAACTGTGGGCGTTTCCTTCAATCCATACAAAGCTTTATGCAACTTATACACCATCGCTTCCTGATTCTTTTTAAAAAATTCAGGAGGTTATGACATATAAACTTATTCTTGTAAATGACCATTCAAAAAGGATTATTTAACATATATATGTATCATTGATCAATTCCTGTTAGCAGCTATAACAATTACCAACCTGACTGTTTCTTGTCTAGCTACAGGTGCTAGTGTAATTCGGTGGGAGAACTTATTTTTATATTCGCAAACAAATGTTGCGGTGAGCAAGAGTCGCCACCGGCTTTTATTTTATTCAATTAGTAAAGACTAAAAGAACATGAAAGACTTTTAAAAGATTTTGACTTTGGGGGGTAGGTTATACAAAGGGAAGGTGTAAGCACCCTTTGTATCCATGGTTATCTATGGGCTCTTAATTACTTAGTTCACTTATTTGTTTGAAATATTTGAAAGGTGTCGTGTGTGTTTAGAAAAATAATTTAGTTTTGAAAATGTATGAAAAGGCAATGTTAAAAAACAAAGTGTGAAAAGCATTTGATTTGTTGTGAGCAAGCACTTAAGAGTTACCTACCCTAAGTTCGTAAGGTCTTTCCTATTCTAAAGACTTTCCTTGAGCTATAGTACTATCCATACCATATAGGAGTAGGTAGTCCTATACATTGGATGTAAAAGGACATTGAGGGTCATCGTATAGTCATAGGGGCTATCCATACCATAAAGAGGGTAGGAAGACATATGCATTGGATGTGAATAGTCATAAAAGGCAACATGTAAGGATACCTTAACAATTGAAGGGACTATCATCATTTATCGTAGGCAACTCGAGTGACAAGGTCATTTTATCGTAGGAAACTCGAAGGGACTATGATCTTTATTCCGAAGGGACTATGATGATTTTAAATCGTAGGAACCATATGCTAATGTATCCCTACGCTCGAGGGACTTGACTATTAATTATTCGAAAGGCAACGGACGAGAGGGTTACCCTAAAGGTGGGTGTGTGCGAAGTGTGTTAGATTCGAATTTTTATTTATCTTGAGTTAAGGTTAGCTAGCGATTGATTTATCTTACCGTACAATCCTAAGCATACGCGGAAAATAAATTCATGTGTTGATTCTTCTCCTTCAATGGAGATGCACCTTCTTAGATTACTTATGTTTTATGGTCACAAAATTACAAAAAAAAAAACTTGTTTTACATTCTTACAACAAAGTGGCATTTTATTGTTTCTAAAAAAAAAATTCTACATGCAATATAAGTTCTTACAAAAATAAAATTTATTTAATTATCTTAAAACTATTACACTTTTATTTAATTATCTTAAAACTATTACATTTTTTCATTTTTATTTAACCATGTGTACTTCTAATTAATTTTTATATTCATGGAGTATATGTAAGATGATGTAGAAGAGGTGCATATATATTTTGGGGTATTCCAACCGTTTTAATAAATTACTTGTAACTAGTTTCATAATTGAAGGAACACTAACTACTAAATGACGTTAAAAGCCAAAACTTTCAAAAAGAAAAAAAACATAGTAGTAATAAGTAAGTGTCTACACCCTCCACCTTTATATATAGATAACTGAAGATTGTATTAAGTGTGTGGTAATCATGAACAATATACACTTTAGGTTGTTTTTTATTTTGTTCATTCTCCTTTTTTCAAGTAAGTCTTCTTCATCCTTTTTAATTAAGTTTTATTTTTGTATGGTTCAATGCAATTTTAATTTTAATATATTTCTTTTTGTGTTATGCATGATGTCTAATTGATGGATGAATGCAGAGATGGTGATAGAAACAGAAGGATCATATGAATATCGTAAGGCCGTTTGCAAAGAGATGTGTAAAGTTGCAGGTCATCCATATGGTGTAATCTTGTTTTTTGATGGTCATCCAAGTCCTATAAGATGCATCTGTGCGACACCGCCGTGACGCACTAAAGATTAGATGAGCGTACAACTTTGTTTATGGTTCTTTAATTGCTAGTTCTGGTTTTTTGTCTTGTTTTTTCGATCACTTTTCTGTTTTATTTTTTCCTTCACTTTATTGTTCTTTGGTGTGGTTTTTGTCCGCATTATGTGTGGTTCATTAGTTTCTCTCTGTATGATACTTTGCTCCCCTTTTAATTATAGTTACCAGTGTGTCTTGATTTATTTCAATTAATCTTAATATGTTTTCAATTTCTATGTGGTTGTTTAACCTTTGATTTTGAGCATAATTATCAAGTGACATGATCTTTATTTCGTAATGTATTAAGATTGAAGTATGGATGACAAAAATATCCATACCCGCGGATATGTGTAGATAAAATCTGTCACGGATACGGGGCGTATAGTTTAATAGATATTCACAGATAAAATAAATGGATATTTACATACCTGTTTATTAATGAAAATGAATATGAGTTTAATGTTACCTTGTCCGTGAATATCCATATCCATTACTAAATTATAAAAATTACTTAAATATTATTAATTTATTATACACTATATATCTTTACAACTAAAAAAACTAAAAAACTTGTCTCCTTATATACATATTTTTTTGAAGTTTTCTCTGAAGAAAACATTTATATTCTATACAAATCTTATTGAACATTTCATATTTAAGCTTCTTAGATACTACATATCTCACTTCAACAATTTCACCGTCCAACCAACCAGTATCACTCTTTTCTCTTCCAACTAGTGTCATATTTTATACTGCTACGTCGTCCGTTCTTCCACCATAACTCATAATCAAAATATCATTCTTTTTTTTTTGTTAAAAATGAAATATATGAGATATTATGCTTTGGTAAAAATAAAGGAAATTAATTTGATAAAATTTTGTTGTTAAAATAAGAGAGATTTGTATGATTGTTATGTCATAATAATGTCTCGTGCCTTTAAAAAGAACTGAAAATTATTCTTCCAAAATATAATTTTAGAAAAATAATATTATCCATGGATATTTGTAAATATCTACGGATACTTTAATTCTCGCAGATTACCCGTTTAACTGATATCTCCATGGATACGAGACGGATATGAATATCATATTTATCCAACGGAATGGACACGGATATCATATTATCCGTCCCCTTGAATATCCATTTATATCTCTAGATTGAAGCCACGAAAAAATATAAGATAGAGGCAAAGATACAACATAACTAATATAGGAAAAAATTTCTAAATATATTTTGATGAAATAAAAATATATATTATTGAAGGTTATAACATAGTTAAAATCACATAATTTTTTTAAAAAATATGTCTTAAATTATATTTATAAAACTTTATTCAAAATAATTTCAACTTTAAGTAATTTTTAAAAATTTATATATTTAAAAATATGTTATAAAAGGATAAAATACCTAATGTAATATTTTATAAAAATAAGTTAAACAAAATTTTCATTTATAATTTTTTTAAACAAATTTAAAAAATTTTGTTTAACAAAAATGTGCATTCCTTTAATTTAAAAAAAAAAAACCGTGTTTACTTTGTTTTTAATGATTTTTGAAAGTACTTCATCAATTCATATAAAGTTGGTTCATCACATAAGTAAGAAAATATTATTCCATCATTTATGCGTTTGTACTCAACATGAAGAAAGGTAGATGTGACGATTAACAAAAGCTTGGAAAGAGTTAATTAAAATAGTTTCATATTGCTTTGAAATTGAGGCTAAAGGTAGTTTCTATTATACACATCAATCCGGTTGGATAACAATGAACAAGATGAAGATTTTTATTGGTTAAAAAAAAACAAGGTGAAGATGGAAGAAGAGAGAAAAATTGTAACTAATTTTTACTAAATTGAAAACGGTTATAATGAATGATTCTACACGCTATCAATTGCAAAGCACAAAATGCAATATATACTAAACTCATATTGGGCCAAACTAACTAAAGTCCAACACAAGGCCCAAAATAAACTATCAAGTAATACTCTCTGGATGTTCAATTACACTTCAACATCATCCCTTAATTCACATTCAAAGCTAAAATCAAGAACACAAATTCCATTTTTAAAATTGACAAAGTATTCTGTCTTGACAACTTTAGTCAATACATATGCAAGTTGCTTCTTGGTGCTACAGTGCACAACTTCCATCATTTATTATGGACTTGGCTCCTCATAAAATAAAACTTTGTGTCAATGTGCTTGCTTCTCCCATGCAGCATTGGATTCTTAGCAAAGCTTATGGCAGATTTGTTATCAATCATCAACTGCATAAGCTTGCTCACCTTGATCTTTAGATCCCGCAACAAATTCATCAGCCAAACTGCTTGACAGACATACAAAACACTTGTAATGTATTCAGTTTCACATGTTGACAACTGAACCACTGATTGCTTCTTGTAGCACCAAGAAATGAGACTTTTAAGATATTTGAAAAAATATTTAGAAATACTTCTTATGTCAACACTATCACCACACCAATCACATTTTAAGTAGCACATTAGATCAGACTCACATTCAACACCAGAAGGGAACAAAACTCCATACTTCAGAGTCTCCTTAATATACCTCTGAATCCTAACAGTAGTTTGATAACTTGATCACTTTAGTTTGTTCATAAACCTACTCACCATTCCAACTGCATAGTAAGTGTCAGGTCTGGTATTATAAAGATGGAGAAAGAGAAGTGATCAACACTAGGCAATGGAATTGGATCATTACTTCAATCATTCTTCTTCATGATACCTTAAGATAAACTTGTCATCAATCCAAAGTAAAACCAATAATCAAATGATCATTTAAAAATAGATTTGAAATGAAGAAAGTTCAATCAATCAAAAGTACCATTCCAAAGCCCAATTAAACAAGATGAAAACATCAATCCACTATAATTGATTAAAGTCAGCTAAAGGAGAACCAAACAACCATTAAAATAAAGAGAAAAGGATAAAATAAGAGTTTTAAAACAATTTTAAAGGGTTTTAAAAAGAAAATAAAAGGGAAAATACAAAAAGATGCATTAAATCATTAAAGAAATGTCCAAGAAAATTTGAGAAAGTCAGAAATATTCCATATAAATTGATCTCAAAAGTTGGACTAAAAAAAGTTTCAAAAAGGTTAAAATAAATTGTTTAAAAACAATTAAAAAGAAAATAAAGTGAAAATAGTAAAAATGCTAAAAATAATTTTAAAAATTTGGAAAAAAAAACATATGTGGTATAAAATAATTTTTGTGAATTATGAAAAAAAGAGAGAATTATAATAGAAAAGAAAATAAAAAATGCCAACGGCTAGGTTAGTCATCACGCTCTGATTGACTTAGGTATTCAAATTTCCCTCTGAAGCACGCAAAGACAACTTCATCTTCAAACATGAGCTCATATTTTGTAAATTATGAATTTAGAGTTTTAAGCTCAAACATTAAACGTGCAAGCTACGTTTCCATTCATCGTTCATGTCTCTCTGCAATAGAGCCATTAGTTCACTCCAAGCATAGAGAATTTTGCAGAAAACACAAAGAACTCTACCTCTTCAAAGTTAAATTAAATAACTAATATAATGAATAAATGACAAGTAACATATGGCTTTGAATCAATGAGCCAAGATGAAGAGAGTAGTAACTTGCTTTTGTAGTGAAGCAGCTTGTATCTACCTGTTCAAAGTGAGTTTTGTTGAAAATATATTTGGTGTACTTTTTTAATTATCGTTTCCACAGGGATTTATGAGATTTTATATATCGCTGTTCTACACTTTATAGTGCCGTGAGCTAGAGTTTAATATGGGTTTTATTTTGTCAAATTTCATTCACAAGTTTCTAGTAACAAAGAATAAATAACGAAAGGTTTTAAGAATTTTAAATGTATCAAGATTTGATTTCATCAACCTTATTTGTATGTCTTCCAATAATCATGCATATGAACTCGTTACTAATCATTATTATCACGTATCGTTCGTCTATTTCATTCGTTTTCGCCACAGTATAGCAAGTTTTACCGTATTGTTCAACCAACAATTTCTCAACCGATTAAACAATATAAATAACATTTATAAACCGATACAAAGTGAATATCAAACACTAAATCCATTTCTAGACTTAGTCTTTGATAGATGATAAAGTTAGGTGAAGATATAAAAGTTGTATTTCACAAACATTTAAACCATAGAAATGCAAGATAAAGCAGACAATATCATCTATATTGATTAATAACTTGTTCATACGCAATAATAAAAAAAACATACAAAAGAAAAGGAAGATTACATCTTTTCTTGATACAGAAGTTGTTTAGCTATCCATGGACATGGTAGGTTCACAATCAACAAGATGCAGAAGATGAGCAAGCATCAAAGGTGATTTCTCGACTATTGATGCTCTGATTCTTCCATTATTCAATGCAATAGTGGTTTAGGTCATTTCAGCTCTCAAAAGTATGTGTTAGCTCTAAACAAATCTAGACTCTCCTATTTATAGAGGATCTAAATCCCGTAGAGCGTGTGTTGCACCCTATAGTGTGCTACGTGCGCCTTCATTAAATGATCAAATCGCCCTAATGGGTCTTGCGCTAAATTCTGTCAGAAGCCTTGAAAATGTCCTAGATTGCACTACAAGGACACTGCAACCGCGCGTCACGCAATTTGAAGCATGCAGAAATTTAATATTTTCTTGAAATCTCTTTCTACTCTCCAAACTCCAAGTTCCCAACCTAAAAGGCAAACCTACAATAAAATTTACCTACAAAATAGATTAATAGGAAATATAAACTTGATTAAATAAACTTCAAATATTTATATCAAAATAGCGGGGAATAAATACAAATATGTGATAAAATGAATCGAAAGGTACCAAAAACTATACTTCATATTAACACAATTTGGTACCTAACAAGCTTCAAGGTCGAAAAATTGTGAAATTGAGTTGGTGCTTGCAAGGTGTTTAAAACTTCTGTAATGGTTCAAACAGCTTTAGATGATGTCGATGAAGGTTTCAGGGTGATGATTTAAAGTTAAAACAAGCTTGAATTGAGAAACCAACTTATGATTTTTAGAGGTATCAGGTTGAGATTTCTGCTGAGTTTTCAAGGCTATTCGAGCTTGCAAATGAAGGGGAAATGATGCTCTATTTATTGGAAAAGCAATGAGTTCAAGGCACGTGTGAAATCAGATCCCAATCATGTGAATCCATTCTAGAATTTTCTGATTTTGCAAGCGTGTGAAAATGAGCATGGAATGAGTGATTTCAGAGTGATTATAGGTCGTTTTGCACTTAGTGGGATGCGTTTCATCAAGCCAAAGAAGTTTTCACATGTGAAAGTGGTCCCATGCAAAGAATCACATGTTTTTCATTTCAAGTCATGTACCAAAATGCAAAGGGTCGAGTCACCATGTTCATGCTTAGGCCAAATACAACCCACTTGTGCGTTTTGTGATTTTTTTGAGCAAAATATTTCTTTCATGAAGGAGAATCAAATGCGAAAAGAACCAAGTCCAAAGAATGCTTGAGCTGAAAATGGCATGGAGGTAAAGTTGAGGTCGTGGCCTGAAATTTCAGGTATGGCAATAGGTCAAACAGGTCATTAACCTAGTTATGTGCATTTCTTATATTATGAATGACTATTGTCCCACTGAAAGTATTTCCTAAATTATGATTTTTAAAGTTTATTTCCTTGGAACCATATATCCCTCTGTATTTTTACCATTTCAATATGAATACATAGCTTGATTGTTTTATGTCTCTAATGGTAATATCCGGCAACACCTATACATCCAGTTTCACCCTCATATAGAGTTTCTAATCTCAAGATAAACCGTAAAAATAATAAGTCATATTTAGTGATAGCTTACTCATATTTGGTGAATCATAATAACATAATCGAGATGACCTCGTCTAAAGATTAAAATACAACAAGTCACATACAAAGAGGCAAAATGCATAAACACTACATCACTAATATCCACATACGAATTAACAAAACAAATCTTAAAAACGTGGAAGTATTAAGGGAGATCACCGACCAGACCAAAGACTAAACATATACAAGTTTATGCTTTGAATAAAAAAAATTTCTTTTGGATAAGGCGAGCTAATGTCTCTGCCGTTTGTAACTCCTTTAAAAAATTCATTGTGAATAATGAGTGTCGCTCTTTTCCCCTGTATGGACGGGAGACTCCCCTCTTTTTCTAACTTGTAGATAGATTTTCAAGAAGAAAAACTATAGCCCAAGTGGAAGTGATCAAGTTGGGGTAGAGTCACGCAACAATTGTTCTACAGATTTTTTTTTTTGGTTTTTTTAGTCTGGTTTGGGGTCAGTTTTGGCATCAAGTAGTTCCAGCCCCTTTTTTTTTTTGGTTTTTTGCCCTTTTTTTTTTTTGATTTTTACCACCGATTTAGTCTGGTTTGGGGGTCAGTTTTGGCATCAAGTAGTTCCAGCCCTTTTTTTTTTGGTTTTTTGCCCCTTTTTTTGTTTGGTTTTTTACCACCGATTTAGTCTGGTTTGGGGTCAGTTTTGGCATCAAGTGGTTCCAGCCCCCTCCCGATCGCATTTGCGGAGGATCGAACCGTGGTTCTCCTTACCAAATCTAGCATCAATCATCACTAGACCAATTAACAATTGGTAATTGTTCTACAAAACTTTATTTCTCAAAATGGAAGCATTGTTACAATAGTAATTAACTTTAAGGATTTATACACTTTCTATTCTGAAAATGAAACTCAAATGCAATTTGAAGTACAACTTAAATACAAAGGAAAGCTATGCAATAATTGAATCTTAATTATATTTTAACAAAAGTAACATATTTTGACTATAACTATATGATTTTAAAAGCTAATCAAGGGATACTCTTGAATAACACATCTACTATTATTAGTTATTAATGATCATATTTTATAGCCACTTGCACATCAGAAATATTTTAAATTAAAAATTCTATTTTTTAACAATAAAATCAACACTCATATCCCTTTCCATAAGATGAAGCATCTAAGGAGGGGTCTTACTATAGAAAATCATCTTGTTTTTGGGCTTAGACCCTCCATTATATCAGAAAAAAATTATATTTTTAAAAAAATATTTTGAATTATTTATCTTTTATGGGCACAAAATTACCATAAAAAACTTGTTTTACATTCTTACTACAAAGTGGCATTTTGTTGTTTCTACAAAAAATTTCTACAAGCAATTTTAGTTCTTACAAAAATAAAATTTATTTAATTAGCTTAAAACAATTACATTTTTACATTTTTTAGGCATGTGTACTTCTAATTAATTTTTATATTCATGGAGTATATGTAAGATGATATAGAAGAGATGCATATATTTTGGGTGTTCCAACCTTTCTAATAAATTACTTGTAACTAATTTCATAACTGAAGGAACACAGGAACACTAACTACTAAATGACTTTAAAAGTCAAAACTTTCAACAACAAAAAAACATAGTAGTAAGTAAGTGTCGACACCCTCCACCTTTATATATAGATAACTAAAGATTGTATTGAGTGTTCTGGTAATCATGAACAAGACATATTTTATGTTGTTTTTTACTTCGCTTATTCTCCTTTTTTTCTAGTAAGTCTTCTTCATCCTTTCTAGCAAATCAGTGCAATTTTAATTTTAATATATTCTTTTGTGTTAAACATAATTTCCAATTGATGGATGAATGCAGAGATGGTGATAGAAACAGAAGGAACGAGTGAATATCGTAATGCCGTTTGCAGACAGATGTGTATTGCTAGTGGTTATCAACATGGTATAGTCCCCCCGTCAAGGCCCACGAAATGCCTCTGTCTGAGACCCACCGAAGATTAGATGAACGTACAACTTTATTTATGTTTCTTTAATTGCTAGTTCTGGTTTTTTGTCTTGTTTTTCCGATCATTTTTCTGTTTATTTTTCCTTCACTTTGTTGTTCTTTGGTGTGCTTTTTGTACACATCATGTATCTTTCATTAGTTTCACTTTATACGGTACTTTTCTCTCCTTTTAGTTATAGTTACCAATAGTTACCAGTGTGTCTTGATTTATTTCAATTAATCCTAATATGTTTTTAGTTTCTATTTTGTTGTTTAAGCTTTGATTTTGAGCATAATTATCAAGTGATATGATATTTATTTCGTAATGTATTAGGATTGATGCCAGAAAAAATATAAGATAGGGGTAAAGATACAACATAACTAACAGAAAAAAAATCTATCGGAATATTTTTTGATGTAATAAAAATATATATTATTGAAGGTTATAACATACTTAAAATCACATAATTTTCTTAAAAAATATGGCTCAAATTATTTTTTATAAAACTTTATTCAAAATAATTTCAAATTTAAGTAAGTTTTTTAAAATTTATATATTTAAAAATATATTATAAAAGGATAAAATACCTAATGTAATATTTTATAAAAATAAATTAAATTAAATTTTCATTTATAATATTTTTTTAAACAAACTTTAAAAGTTTTGTTTAACAAAAGTGTGCATTCCTTTAATTTATTTTTTTATAAAAAAAAACCCAACACGTTTTTAATGATTTTTAAAAGTACTTCATCAATTCATATAAACTTGTTTCATCACATAAGTAAGAAAATGTTATTCCACCAATTATGGGTTTGTACTCAACGTAAAGAAAGGTAGATGTGATAATTAACAAAAACTTGGAAAAGTTGGTATAATAGAGTAATTTGAAGCTTCTGCCTTTATTATTAGTTGTGGGAAACAGAATTCTGCAGCCAATTAAATCTTTGATGTATCTAAGAGTTCTTTTGATTGCTGCCAAGTGTGATGCCTTGGGCTTATATATGAATATACTCACAAGTAGCACAATGATCTAATCAACCTCTTATATTGTGTTTAATTAACTTCATGCTTGTCTTCATTCTTTAACGATTGTTACCTTGGTTCTATAGGTGTAATGGCCACATTACAATATTCAATTTGAAACTTTTTCAACATCTCGATGCAACCCTTTTTTTTTTCAATAAACAATTGATATATAGAAAACGCACTAGGGGTGCAACCCTTACAAAAAGAACGACCCTAAAAAACGGATCAAAAGCCAACTAAGGGAGCCTTGTACCAATCGTAAAAACCGAAATTGGACAAAGCTTGGCTTGAGTACAACCACCTCCAAGAAGAAAAAATAACATTGTTATAGACCCAATCAAAACTATAAGGCATATTATCAAACACCATGGTGTTTCTCATACACCAAAGACTCCATGTTGTTGCTATCCAAATGGTGAAATTCTTATCTTTGATGCTAACCCTCTTTACCTTTTCAAGAATGGGACCAAAAGCCATGAACTCTGCTAAAGATAACAAAGAATCAACCCTCGACCAAACGAAAATTTTCCGCCATATTGTTATTGCCACCGAGCATTTGAAAATCAAGTGATTTAGAGACTCTGGATGTTCCTTAAAAAACAAGCAAGCGGACGAAGAAATATTAGGGACTCCCCTACGGATCAACTGGTCTTTAGCAAGAAGTTTCCCAGCCAATAGTCTCCAAGAAAAAACCTGCATTCAGATTGGAATTTTAAAAGTCCAAACAGCTTTCATCCAACCGATAGTGTTTGGAGGCCAAGCAGATTCTTTGGCTTCCTCCACCTGCATAGTGACATTAGACACCTTAAACTCTCCATTGACATTCAATTTCCAAACATGCTCGTCCTCTTCCTCGGTGTCCAAGGCAACCGGCTGCAACCTTGCTTGAAGCTCCCTCCATTGACGCTGCACGGGATCCCTGCTGAGAGCAGCCGCGGACATAACCGATCCCTGCACAGAGACAGAATAATAACCAAACAGCCACTGCGTGTTCCAGCGAAGGTCGTCTCCCTGTGCCTGCAAAAATTCCTCAACCAAAGATAGTTTATTGGTTGATAAATCATACAAATCTGGAAAAGAGGTCCGAATTGTTTGATTTCTCAACCAAATACTATCCCAAATAAGAATGTTTTTACCGTTTCTCAAACGACAATTAACAAAACTTGAGAAGCCATCCTCAAAACCTCCTATATTCACATTGTTAGTCATGACATCTCTCCACCATATAGAGTCGTCTTTACTAAGAATATCTCCGGTATTCGCTTGCACCTTGAGTTTTGGATTATGATACCTTAAATCAATGAATCTCCTCCAAATAGCTTCTTTCTCTGTAAGAATACGCCATTTCCATTTAAGTAGAAGCGCTTTGTTCATGTCACTCACGTCCCTAATCCCCAAACCACCTTTATCCTTTGACTTGCACACTATCTCCCATCTAACCCAAAAATACTCCTTTTATTCGCGTCACCGCTCCACAAAAAATTGCTTTGTATCTCTCTTATCTCTTGAATGATCTTCTTCGGAGCTTTAAAGAAAGATAAGGAGAAAGTAGGGATAGCGTTAAGAACCTAATTGATTAGGGTCAACCTTCCCACAATAGAAATGTTCCACCCTTTCCAAGATGATAATCTCTTCTTGATGTTGGAAATAAGATCCTTCCAAGTCTTTTTTCTTCTAGGATTAGCACCCACCAAAATGCCTAGGAATTTAAAAGGGAAAATTCCTTTTTTGCAAGCGAGGAACGAAGTAGCCGAATGCATAATCCAATCACTCACATTAACTCCTAAAACGTTGCTTTTGTTGAAATTGATTTTTAGCTCCAACACAAGTTCAAAAGCTCTCAAAATCACTTTCAAGCTCCAAAGGAAATATGTCTTGAGACCAAGATCAATCATCTCAAACTCCTTCATGATACCACTTTTGAATTCAATAATGTAACCTCCATTATTTCCCGTAATCAATAAATCATAAACATAGAGACTTATGTTATTCTAAGCTCTAGGTTCTTGCTTCAGGCCATACAACGCCTTTCTCAACCTATAGAATGTGGATTCTTCATTTTTCACAATAAAACAGGTGGTTGTGCTACATACACTTCCTCTTTTAATTGACCATTCAAAAAAGCAGATTTGACATCCGTTTTGTTAATGGACCAATTGTTGTTATTTGCATTTTCAAGAACCATCCTAATGGTTTCAATTCTAGCCAGCGGTGCAAACACATCTCCAAAATTTGTGCCTTAATTTTGCTAAAATCCCTTTGCCATTAATCTGACCTTGTGGTTAATCACTTCACCTTTGAGATTCTCCTTCACCTTGTACACCCCTTTAACGCCAATCAACTTCTTTCCTTGAGGTAGATCAACTAGTTACCATGTATTTTTTTCTCAATTGACTCTAGCTCTTCCTTCATCGCACATATCCATTTTGAATTACTCAAGGCCTGTTTCATTTTCACACTTTAGATCCATCAATGAGTGCAAAATGTATAAGATCACAATTATTGTTTACTTAATTATTTGGGAACAACTAACAATCTAGCAATCTTGTAGGCCTGCCTTTTTGCTGATCTCCTCACATTTTCTACCTCTTGGAGTTCTCCTGCTTCCAGTCCCTAATTTCCCCAAAAATCACATCCCTATTGATTACCGTATTTTTGTTTGTAGCATCATATAGTTTGTAACCACCTGATGAGTGATATCCCACAAGTACTATTTGATCTCCTTTGTCCTATAGCTTCCTTTCAAGTTGATCTGGAACATTTCTATATGCCACTGAACTAAAAACCCTCAAATACATTTTTGAATCTTGACCATGATTTTTTATGGGTATGATATTTTTGAGTTTCTTTGTTGGACACCTATTCAAAAAAAAAGTCGTTGTGGACAATGCTTCTCCCTACAAATCTTTTGGAAAATGCCCCCTTCAACACGCTCCTTACCATGTTGGTGATTAATCTATTCTTTCTTCCGGTAACTCCATTTTTTTGAGGTGTATATGATGAGACTATTCATTAACGTTACCTTGTTGGTTTCATACGAACCACAACGCTGCAAAACAGAATAAAAAAACAAAATTCAAGTCCCAGGCCTGCTCGTTAAGTGCAATAATTCTGGCTTTAGCGAGCTCACGATTCCAGCATTTCTCTGTTCTGCAGAACAGAGCCACTCGCACCCATCACTCAATGGCCCCTTATTCCTCTACTTAAACCACACAGGGATGGAATGTATGGTTCACAAAAGCTTAAAGATTACAACTTCAACAATCAAGGAAGTAAACTACACAATCTAACCTACAATCTATCCTAAATAAACAAAGTGAAGAATTTAACTAGAAACCCTAATTAAACTATCCTACAAATACAATTAGAATAGAGAAAGAGTAACACATAACATACCTTGCTGGAGATTGGTACAGAAGTTCTGTTTACACAAAAGAGATTAATAAAGCTCCAAACTTCAACAATGGAAACTAGGGTTTTGAAAAGGAGAAGAGGGAGAGAGATTATCGTTTGAAAATAGAAGGAAAAAGAGGGAGAACAAGTCTGTGGCTGACTTAAAATGAAGTTGGGCCACTGGGATTGGGTTAGGACCCACTGAGCCCAACTTCATTTTAAGTCGGCCACAGAATATGGTTAGGATTGATTTCCTTTTTGCCTTGGAATATGGAGAATTCTTAATATTATGATTGTGATATTCAAGTTGGGGAGAATAAAAAGATGTATTGGTATGGAGAAGAAAATAATTGATTGCTCAAGAGTGAAAAAGAAAAAAAAAAGCAAAGAGCTTTGTGTATATCATTAGCAAGTTACCCTTAAAATAAAGATTAGCCTCTTGAGCAAAGAAATAATGAAATTGGTGGTATGGATGTGTGGACATAATTTTGAAATTGAATGATCTCTTAGGTTTTGACACTTCCTTGTTAACCAAGCCAAGTTACAACCTTAAAAGTCCTTTGTGATTCATGCTTTTACGCTTTTTGTATAATTGTTATTTAGATCAATGCATAATTAATTCTGGATGTTAGCGTCATTGTTGTGTGAGTGTTAGGATCCTCAATATTGTTCTCTTACTAGAGAACTGTGTCGGTTGTGATTCATCCTTGAACTTATTTTGCTTTAGGAATTGTGGACATATACTTTGTATCTAGGATTAGTTTCTTTATCATGGTATTATTATGGTAATGGTAGGATTTTATCTTTGTGTACTTTTGGAATTTGAACAACCCATATGTGTCTGGTTTTGAGTTGTTGTCCTTGTGGAAGTTGTGTGTTCCTTGGAATTGGTCATTATTTTTTTTTTGTTGTTTTTGTTTTTTTTAAGGATAAACAAAGTTTTAAGTTGGGGAGAGTTGTTAGGGACCAATTTATGTATATAATTGTGGTTAATTTTGTGGTTCTTAACAACTCAAACTCTAAGTATTTATTCAAGTTTGCATAAAAATAGCTTAAATATAGTAAGTTTTTGTTTTAGTTTGTAAATATGTGAATACCTAACTTTTGTGTTCAAAATTGTAGGATTCTTGATTTGTGGCAGTAATGTGAAGTTGGAAGAAGCTTATAGGATGCTTTGAGCCCTTGAAAAGTCAGAAAAGTGAAGAAATCCTTTGGGAAGCTCGCTTAGCGCATTCTGCAGTGCGTTATGGCCCTTTTTTGGAACTCTTGGCAGTAGCTTAAGGCATTTAAGCTCGCTAAGCGAGATTTATCTCGCTTAGCGCGGTCCACTGAATGGAAAATAATTATTTTCTCGTAGGATCGCTTAGCGATCTATATCTCGCTTAGCGAGCTATATCTCGCTTAGCGAGATTTCACTTTCTAAACTTTTATAAAAGCACTTTTTAGATATTTTGTTGGATCATTCTCTTTTGCCATTGCTCTAAACCGACCCTAAGGAGAGAAAATCAGTTATCATCCATTTCTTACTCAAAAATAAAGATTAAGAGCTTGAATCTTTGATCCTTTGAAGATTGATGCTATCTAATCTTTTTGTCTTACTTCTTGTGCAAGCTACCATGGTAAGGGATAGCTAATTCATCTTTTGTGTCAAGACAAGATGTAATCTCCCTTTCCTTTGTATGTTTTCCTTTTGATTATTGTATATGAACAAGTTATGAATCAATATAGATGATAATGTTTGCTTTATCTTGGATTCTAGGGTTTAAATGTTTGTAAAATACAATGTTTTTATCTTAACCTAACTTTATCATCTATCAAAGACTATGTCTAAACATGGATCTAGTGTTTGATATTTACTTTGTATCGGTTTATAAACGTTATTTGTGTTGTTTGATCGGTTGAGAAATCGTTGGTTGAACAACACGGTAAAACTTGCTATACCGTTTCGGACACGAATTGTATAGACGAACGATACGTGATAATATTGATTAATAATGAGTTCATATGCATGATCAATTGAAGACATACAAATTAGGTTGATGAAATCAAGTCTTGATACATCTTTATAACCTTAGAACTTTCATAATTTTAATCCTTGCTACTAAACTTGTGAATGATCTTTTGCCAAACTAAACCCAAAGTAACTTTAACTCAAGACAATATAAACTATAGAACGGCGGTGATATCGCACCAATCCCTGTGGAAACGATAAACTAAAAGTACTCCAATATAATTTCAACAGTAGGTCAATGGATAGTAATGCTTCGGAAAGAAGGAAATTCTTGGATTTTATTGAAGCGAGAGGTCTTGTAGATGTTCCTTGCAAAGGGGAAAAGTTTAGTTAGTATAGAGGTGATGGGAGAGAAAAGAGTAGGATCGATAGATTTCTAGTGTCTGATGAGATTGTTTCCTTATGGGGAGTGGTTGGCCAACTCATAGGCATTAAAGATGTTTCGAATCATTGCCCGGTGTGGTTGGAGGTAGATAAAGAAGATTGGGGTCCTAAACCGTTTAAGTTTAGCAAAGAATGGTTTTCTAATAAAGACTTTGTTCCTTTTATTGAAAAGGAATGGAAGGCGTTGGAGGTGAGGGGTAGAGGGGATTTCATGTTGAAAGAGAAATTTCGTCTTATTAAAGATAAGATGAAATGGTGGAATGGAGAGGTTTTTAGAAATATCAATTTGAAAGTGGAGGAAGGAGTTAGGGATTTAAATATCTCGGTGATATGGAAGTTAGGGATACAAAGAGGTTGGCTTTGAATACAAATACGAATGATAGAATTTGGTTAAACCTAAAGATTAAGGAGAATATGTTAATTCAAATGTATAGACTAAGGTGGTTTGTAACACCCTTCTAAAACCCCCCGGAATAACAAATAAAATTCAGAGTAAAACATAAAAAGGGTATTACAACTTCAAAATATTTAAAACATTAAGCCATGTCATGCCTTATGAGGAACTTCAAAAGATATTATTCAGTAATCATGTTAACACAGCGGAAAATACTTCAAAACTGAATAACATAAAACATCGGGATTCACATCCAAATTCACCGATCTAAACCAACAAAACATTATTCCAACATAAGAAATAATCCATCAATCAAATTCTAAAACAAACGTTCCCCCAGTGTTACAAGACCAGAGCATGACACCGACACAACCGTACTAACGAAGTAACTCTACGAGTTATCCTCACCCAGCACAAGCCGCTAACCTTTAATCTGAAAAATAATCAACAGTAAGGGTGAGTCTCATTCACATTTAACCAATGTTATAAGATATAAATAATAAAATATTCAATCACATATTATTCACCCAATTACAGTTATGATCAGATTCAGGCTATACACACATACACCAAATACAACAATTGGCCAAACACACAATATTATAACATTGGACAACTTCCATTCATGTTATAATATATCAAACACCTAATGCAATGCAACTACATGCATGTGGTACCAATCATGGGACGAACCCATCTCACCGATCCACCATCGTCATGGATACGGCGACACCCACTCATTAATTCCACACAATGGGAATTAGCTACCACTGATCCACCATCGTCAAGGATCAGCCACATAATGATTATGAAATGCATGTATCAACCATAACATGCTCATCATCCACATAGACCAACCAATGTCATAATCATCAACCAATATAGTAATCAATAGCCACACACACAGTTATGCTATTCCCAACCAAATAGAATACATATTTTACATCAACAATATATGTATAACATACACCAATTACGACCACAACATCATAACAGATATAACATCCACCACACAGTGCAACAACAATAGCACCTCTCACAATCGTGTATCAAGTACAACAAATCAACCCAACAACAACATAGCATTTACATCACCATAATACCACGTATAACACATCCATCACAATTCAACATCTTGAATTATCCACCATTGGTATAACATACATTCATCATGTAACAATCACAACAATACATAGAACTTATCATTTATCAATTCCATGTATCACAAATAGCACATAATACACAATACCCATACCTATTATTCTTAAATAACATTAATCCACGACATACACCAACACAATTACATATCATTTTCAAACCACATAATAATTAAATTATCTAGTGATAATTAATTTATTTTAATCATAAAGAGCATTTCATTAGCTTCGTAACGCTTCAAACGACACCCAAAACGGAGTTACGGATCAAAAGTTATGAGTTTTATAAAAACAAGTATTTTTCAAAAACGTACAGCGGTAACCGATTACCCAAACACCAGTAATCGGTTACTGAGACTCAAAAACTCAATTTTGCTGTTTTTACTATGGGTAATCGATTACCCACCCTACGGTAACCGATTACTTCGAGCCTGCAACCCAAAATCACTATTTTTACAGCACCGACATCATTCCAAACCATACCAGAACGTACCATAACGTATAGCAACATCAAACAACATCAACAAACACAATTTGGCATGTTTATAACTCATTTCAAATACCCAAACACTACCATACACAATCAATGCAAATAATTCAACAATTCTTCCAAAACCTAAACCCTAAATCTAACCATAACCCAATTGACACAAACAACATGCTCAATCTATCCTACTATCTATAACCTCATAATAGAAGTTAAACAGAAGAGTCCCCCCTTACCTGAAGGCTGGTTCTTTGTCCTTCCTCGCGTCGCACTTCCTCGCTTCTCTGCTCTTTTCGCGTTCATGCTTCTCTTCTCCTTTTTGGTTCTATTTTTACAAATCCTTCTCTTTCTCTATTTTATGAAAATAGTTTATTATTAGCAATGGGCTTCACAACTGACACCCCCTCCTACTAAAAGCGACACTGGCCCATTAGCCTTATTTTCCATAATTCTCCAATAAATCTAATAAAATACCAAATAATTCCAATAAATAATTTAATTTCAATTTAAATTAATTAAGGGAAAACACGGGGTGTTACAACTCTCCCCCACTAAAAGAGTTTTTGTCCTCGAAAACATACTTGTTAAGTGTCAAAATGTAGTTATTTTGTGTTTGTAAATAGTGGCACTTATCGATACTTTTTGTTAATACCGTTCGAATAATACCCCGTTTTGTGTATAAATACGTATACTTTGTGAATAGATGTATCTTCATATACTTTTATACTTTTTGATAGTTTTCTATTCATTTTGTAGGTATTGAGGCGTATTTGGAGCATGAGCAATAACGTGGCGAAGACACGGCTTCAAACGCGCGATTTTGAGCGGCGGAATCAATTCATTCGGCGAATAAAGCTCAAAACCAAATAATAATAAATCACCAATTTGGTTGATATGTTGTCATTGTTAGATAGAGCATGAAATAAGCTTTCCAACGCTTCGAACCGGACGCAAATCGGAGTTACGGTTCTCAAGATATGGCCAAAACAAGATTTCAATTTTCTGTTGAGCGGGCTAAGCGCGGTCTGGGCGGTTTGGAAAGTCATTAAATAGGGAAAAATAACATTTTTTAGGGTTATGCTTTGGGGTATTTGTTCCCAAAGTCATCATAACCATTTTTGAGTAGGGAGAGCTTAGAAAACAACATTTGTGGCTTGTAATCGGAAGATTCTTGGTCGGGAGCTCGATTGATCGGGATTGACACCGCGAAAGATTTGGTTTTCTTCTCCTCCTCTTCTCTTTGTAACCACTTTTGTTGGGTTTGTTTGTAAGTTTACTCTAAACACATGGATGTTTGTTACTCTTTGTACTAGTTGTATAATATATTTGCTTTACAAATCTTAATCGGTGTTTCCTTGATCTTTTTGCTTAAATGCTCTGGATTTATGTTGTTGTAGACATAGACATCACAAATCTTGATTAGGGGGATATCTGTTAGCTTTTGATTCTAGACATAGGATTGGGGTTAACATCCACATAATATCTGAGTTTAATGTCTCTGTGTTGTTCGATCGGTTGAGACATCGTCGAAAGAGCAATATAGTTGAATTTCCGTCGATGTTGCAGAAATGGACATTGATGTGAGGGATATGTGGTGATTCTGACGAGTATTGTAGATTGAGTACGGCGGAGTGATAAATCTAAGTTTGTGAGGAGTAGTTTAGATTCAAACCAGATAAGCTATTCTCTATCAAGAATGAATTTATTTTATGTTCATATGTTATATTTTCCTTGTTTACTTTCAACCCATTTAACCCGAACTCAAGAACTAAGAATCCGTCGAACGGCGGTTCGGTATCACCAATCTCTGTGGACACGATAATTCCCGAATAAATATTTCCAAATCTTTTGTTGCTTGCCGCTTTACCGCTTCAACAAAATGGCGCCGTTGCCGGGGATTGGTGTTTTTATTGAATTCGCATTGCGATAGTTTCTTTGTTTTTGAGTTTTGTGAATATCGTATATTTTGTGCATATTCTCATACTTGTATATTTTCTTATATTGATACATGTTTATATTTTCATACTTATACATGTTTGTGTGTTTGATTTTGTTCCTCTTTACTTTTGCTATTTAACAAGGTGAAGTTGGCTAAACAAATTGAACTCGGATAGTTCGTAAATTATAAATCTTCACTTTTCAACTTGTTTAGCCAATTAAGGATTTTGTAAATATTGTGTTTTATGTATATTTGTGTTTTTACACATACTTGTATATACTTTTGCTTTTGATTCGTTAGTTAAGTGTTTGGTCAGGTCGCTTTCTTTATGTTGCGTTTGAGGCGAAAGCATTGGCGTACCGCGACGAAGTTACTTACCATTCGCGAAACAATAAAAGGCGTCGAGCTATCGACGTAAAATGAGCGCTTGTTGGGAGGCACCCCAACGGTTGTATATTTTTCTGTTTTATTTTCTGTAAATGAGTAGTGTAGGTGTTAAGTGGAGGCCGCACTGGAAATGCTGGTTTTCTTGTTTTTCTGGTGTAGCATGCTTAGCGCGCTTACCGCGCTTAGCGCGGCCTGGGAGTTTTGTCCAGTGAACTCTTTTTAATGTTTCACTCGGCTCGCCTTTTTCCACTTCCACCAAGGCCTTATAGAGTAGTAATTATTAGTAATATGTTTTAATTCTTTTGTTGTTGTTTAGACTCAAATTTTGGCCCGATTACTTGGAATCGCATTTGGTAATTCTCCAATTTTGATTGATTCAACATGCTAATTGTGCGGTAATGATTGTTCGAATTTGTACATAGCAAGGTACTCGTTTATCGCTTTCTATAGCATAACATGTTTAAGAGACTTTTCATTTGTACAATTTTCATATCATTCATTCTTTTTGCATAACTTGCTCATGACTTGAATCACATTAGTTTCCCCTTTTTACCATAAATGTGAGGTGGCTTTCCATTGTGTATATATGTGAGTGACCGACATTTCTTGTTTTAACTGGATATTATTATGTTTAATCTTTCGTCTGTATTGATTTTGTGAATGCACGAAAGTGATCAAGGCACTTGTTTGATTTTGAGCACAACTACCATAGCTAAATATCAATTCACCTTGTGAGTGTGTGAGCATTAGTAACCCCCTTTGAGCCTTTTTGTCAATATCCATATTGTTTTTGCTTAATGCTTGTCTATGAGCGTTTGGTTTTCGATTGTGTTTGGATGTTGATTCTTTGTTTCTTGAACCCTGAACTATGATTTATAGTTTGAATTTTTACCTTGCCTTAGAAAGTAGGGAGTATTCAATGTATATTGTGGTTGGATTCAAGTTGTGGAGAGGATGTTTGCCTCTTTATGATGTGGTTGGTATATGGTTGTGAAAATAAAAGAAAAAGAAAAAAAAATTGTGAAAAAGAAAGAAAAGAAAAAGAAAGAAAAAAGAAAAAAATTGGAAAAAGAAAAGAACAAAAAGAGTTTGGAATAAGATTTGTGTTAATAAGTATTGTGTTTGGTGTGAAACATGTGAGGAGGAAAAAGTTTGATTGAAATTCCTTTGTTTGAAACTTTGTGGAAGTAATTACTCCCTTAGGTTTAGGCAAGTTTTTGTTTCGATTAGCTTTAGGAATTATCACTTGTTTGTTAACCGAGCCACATTACAACCTTTAAAGCCCTTGTGATTCGTGTCGTTGCGTTTTCAATACTATTTTTGGATGAACACATAATTTTGTCTTTTGCTTGCAAGTTTGTCAGGTGTGTGTCAAAGTCCTCACCTTTCGGTGTTTTTCATCTACCGATGAATTGTTGCTAGGCGTGATTCGTGATTGAGCTTGTTTTATTTTAGAATGTTTTGTATGATTTTTGTACTTAAGATTCGTTTCATTTTCATGTTCGTTGTAGGATTGTGGTAAGTATTTACTTTGTTCGTACGTTTTTGTTTGAACCGTACAATTGTTTTGTTTTTCTAAACTTTGTTGATTCTTGATTCTTTGGATTTTTACTTTTGCGATTTGAGTGTTTGGCCTTGTTTGAGGACAAACAAATTCAAGTTGGGGAGATTTGTTAAGTGTCAAAATGTAGTTATTTTGTGTTTGTAAATAGTGGCACTTATCGATACTTTTTGTTAATACCGTTCGAATAATACCCCGTTTTGTGTATAAATACGTATACTTTGTGAATAGATGTATCTTCATATACTTTTATACTTTTTGATAGTTTTCTATTCATTTTGTAGGTATTGAGGCGTATTTGGAGCATGAGCAATAACGTGGCGAAGACACGGCTTCAAACGCGCGATTTTGAGCGGCAGAATCAATTCATTCGGCGAATAAAGCTCAAAACCAAATAATAATAAATCACCAATTTGGTTGATATGTTGTCATTGTTAGATAGAGCATGAAATAAGCTTTCCAACGCTTCGAACCGGGCGCAAATCGGAGTTACGGTTCTCAAGATATGGCCAAAACAAGATTTCAATTTTCTGTTGAGCGGACTAAGCGCGGTCTGGGCGGTTTGGAAAGTCATTAAATAGGGAAAAATAACATTTTTTAGGGTTATGCTTTGGGGTATTTGTTCCCAAAGTCATCATAACCATTTTTGAGTAGGGAGAGCTTAGAAAACAACATTTGTGGCTTGTAATCGAAAGGTTCTTGGTCGGGAGCTCGATTGATCGTGATTGACACCGCGAAAGATTTGGTTTTCTTCTCCTCCTCTTCTCTTTGTAACCACTTTTGTTGGGTTTGTTTGTAAGTTTACTCTAAACACATGGATGTTTTTTACTCTTTGTACTAGTTGTATAATATATTTGCTTTACAAATCTTAATCGGTGTTTCCTTGATCTTTTTGCTTAAATGCTCTGGATTTATGTTGTTGTAGACATAGACATCACAAATCTTGATTAGGGGGATATCTGTTAGCTTTTGATTCTAGACATAGGATTGGGGTTAACATCCACATAATATCTGAGTTTAATGTCTCTGTGTTGTTCGATCGGTTGAGACATCGTCGAAAGAGCAATATAGTTGAATTTCCGTCGATGTTGCAGAAATGGACATTGATGTGAGGGATATGTGGTGATTCTGACGAGTATTGTAGATTGAGTACGGCGGAGTGATAAATCTAAGTTTCTGAGGAGTAGTTTAGATTCAAACCAGATAAGCTATTCTCTATCAAGAATGAATTTATTTTATGTTCATATGTTATATTTTCCTTGTTTACTTTCAACCCATTTAACCCGAACTCAAGAACTAAGAATCCGTCGAACGGCGGTTCGGTATCACCAATCTCTGTGGACACGATAATTCCCGGATAAATATTTCCAAATCTTTTGTTGCTTGCCGCTTTACCGCTTCAACAATACTTCCAGTGAAAAGTTCCGGATAAAGTCCTTCATCTGACTCTCCAGTTCCCATGTAACATTTCCATCAAGTCGATCCTAAAAATCCATCTGACATAACCAACAGGAAGCACATCTCATGCATTCAATCTCAGCTCTTACGTCGCATTTGACTACCCAAAGGTGTACTACTTGTTATACCTCCAAAAGGTTAACAACGATAGAACATTGAGGTACAACCCATAAAATACGCCCAATAACTGAATAATATAATTACTCAACCATGGTATGATCACATTGATCAACACTGCAGTAATGCATTCCATCTACCAAACATACCAACCTTAGACACACTCTTCCATCTGAGCGATAAAATAACACTTACACTTTTCACTAACTGCTTCCTTCAAGAAACTCAATAATCGTAATCCTCATATCATTAAATTTCAACTATCTGACTCCTATCAAGTCAGACCAACAATCATCCAACACGTTACATTTCATTCCCGCTGCACTACTCTGATTACTCAATACAATCATCATTACCAATTAGATTTTCGAGTTTTTACCCAATTCTGGCCCTCTTTACTCATTCGTTCAAGAATTATTCTTTACCATACATGGTACCGATCTATCATTTAGCAATACTTACTCGTACTCAAAAACAGATTCTTGGTTTACTTTATCTATAAAAAAAATTCTAACCATCAGAACGTTTACACACAAGTAGTTATAATCACACCCATCAACTTCAATATACCATTGCTTACGAAATAGCTCAAACTGAGTCCCTCTCTTCTCTAAGAATTAAATCAACTTCGTCCTTCTTAGAGTATAATTCCTCATTATATCTAGAAATCTGTAATAACGCTTTACAACAGCACAAAATTATTATAGCATCATATAGTATCAACTCATCGTCTTCACTTCGCCGAATACATACTCGTTAACTACGTACAACCACAATAACATACTCATCATCTCGGAAATTATTCAAAAGAGTCATAATCTTCCGGCACGGCATCCTTACATCCACTAGATTCTAAATCCGACATATAGATCAATTCATATTCTCTACGTAGGTTTCCGACACATTAATTCCTCACGGCCCACGAGTAGTACTCATAACATTACTCCACATCACACTTTCGCTGCGCGACTCTGATTACCCGTCTTAAGTCATCATCCAATATATTGCACTCTTTCGTATTCACTTCTTCATAAGTTCACACCACATAGTGAGTGACTATTCTCACGGCTTAGTATTCGCCACATCTTATACCATTAAGGTAACAAACAATTTCATCCCATCCATATGATTCCGTCTACTATCAACAAGAGATTAAGGGTGATCAAGTCCTCAATTTGTCAGTAGATAGCCGACAACCATATGTAAGCATAAACCGTTGTTACTACATAATAGTGTCCTTTCCGAGTTTGCACTCAAACTCATTAACATCGTCATAGTTCAATAATTCACTTTGAGTCTTCACAACTCGCACACTTCCCTCTTATTGGATCTTGTCGGTGAGACACCAACGTCCAAATATTTCACACGATCCGCTTCATAGTCACTTAGCATCACACACTTGTTAAGTACTTTCAAACTTCATAATCACTAATATACTCGAACCTTACTATTCATCTCGTTCCAAATCAAATCCTCATCTTAGCAAAAGACCGCGACAACATTCATAACTCGTGGTTTTACTCTAAATTCCATGGCATCTTTCGCGCCCAAATGTCATTCCACTCGACATCTCAATAATGTCTTCCTCACATCAACAGGTGTTAGAAATCCCCTACAATTCTTCTTTTATTCCCGTCGTACTTTGGAACCACAAATACAACTCCAACCGTTCTAAAGTTTATTTCACCTTTACTACTAATTCACTCCTCACTAAAATCCATCGGCACTCAAATCATCTTTATTACCGAACATCTCATCAACTTATTCATCAACAACATGTTCTACTCAATTTTGTTTCAAACAGTCGCGGTAGTAGGCTTTCTTATTCAACAAGTTTCACGCTTCCATAACCGACTTCAGAACCTCTCCTCATAGGATCACTCTACTGTATTTATAAACCTCCCATAAGGTAGAACATAATCTCGCTTCTTCGTAGGTTCAAACGACACATAATTCCGACACTCGAAACTCAAGATATGAATTTTCCAATCGTTATCCGAAAATGCAACACCGACGCCATGCAGCGACACTTTAAACGATATTTCCAAAACTCCTTAAATGGTACACTTAATTTTTAAAATTACTTCTCAACAAGCCTTTAATTATTCCTTCAATCTGTTCAACTCTGACACTGACATCCCGTGCAGTACTCGCTAACAAGTCTAGTCCTAAGGATAAATGTAACCGTAACTTCACCTCTCTCCAACGTCATCCTGTCACAATTAAATATGTTACAGCTGTTGCAACCATTTTTATAATAAAGTTCATCTCGTTAGCTTTCCGACACTTAAAACGGAACTCAAATCGGATGTCCAGAACTCCAGTTATGAATTTTCGAAGTTTCATAACGATTCGGCAACTTTCCTGCGTTTTTCTTGCGGAAATTCCACTCCAAAACTCATCCTCTTCAAATCAATCACATTCTATACAGCCTCTTATCATATCTCTTCGCTCCCAAATATTCTTATAACTGTAGCAACACATCCCATCGCCGAAGTGCGATTTCTGAAACATTACGACCGCAATCCTCTGTGCAAACTTGCAACTGAACCTCTTCCAAGACGCAAGACTACTCAACTGACAACTTCGCAGCCCATCAGCAGAGCGGATACATTGCAACTTTCTAATTTCCCTCTCCTACAAATAATCATCAATTACATCTAATCATCCTCCTTCAAGAGCTCCAACTTAATTACCAGTCGAGTCTTAATTCTAAGTCACCTTCAATTCGGGAAACAACCAACTCCAGCAACACTTGCACTGTTGCCAATAACAGTCTACTGAACCATCGTCTTACAACTGAAACATAACCGAGAAGCGAAGCTTCTCCCCCACTTCTTTCAATCCAACACCTGCAACAAAACAAACAAGTACCGACAGTGATTCACTCACATGTCGTGTACCAAGGGATAAAACGCCGACATTATACAACTGCCGTGCAACTCAACTGACTCGACAATTGGCCGGACGGACCGACCTACTCTGATACCACTATTGTAACACCCTTCTAAAACCCCGCGGAATAACAAATAAAATTCAGAGTAAAACATAAAAAGGGTATTACAACTTCAAAATATTTAAAACATTAAGCCATGTCATGCCTTATGAGGAACTTCAAAAGATATTATTCAGTAATCATGTTAACACAGCGGAAAATACTTCAAAACTGAATAACATAAAACATCGGGATTCACATCCAAATTCACCGATCTAAACCAACAAAACATTATTCCAACATAAGAAATAATCCATCAATCAAATTCTAAAACAAACGTTCCCCCAGTGTTACAAGACCAGAGCATGACACCGACACAACCGTACTAACGAAGTAACTCTACGAGTTATCCTTACCCAACACAAGCCGCTAACCTTTAATCTGAAAAATAATCAACAGTAAGGGTGAGTATCATTCACATTTAACCAATGTTATAAGATATAAATAATAAAATATTCAATCACATATTATTCACCTAATTACAGTTATGATCAGATTCAGGCTATACACACATACACCAAATACAACAATTGGCCAAACACACAATATTATAACATTGGACAACTTCCATTCATGTTATAATATATCAAACACCTAATGCAATGCAACTACATGCATGTGGTACCAATCATGGGACGAACCCATCTCACCGATCCACCATCGTCAAGGATACGACGACACCCACTCACTAATTCCACACAATGGGAATTAGCTACCACTGATCCACCATCGTCAAGGATCAGCCACTTAATGATTATGAAATGCATGTATCAACCATAACATGCTCATTATCCACATAGACCAACCAATTTCATAATCATCAACCAATATAGTAATCAATAGCCACACACACAGTTATGCTATTCCCAACCAAATAGATTACATATTTTACATCAACAATATATGTATAACAGACACCAATTACGACCACATCATCATAACAGATATAACATCCACCACACAGTGCAACAACAATAGCACCTCTCACAATCGTGTATCAAGTACAACAAATCAACCCAACAACAACAAAGCATTTACATCACCATAATACCACGTATAACACATCCATCACAATTCAACATCTTGAATTATCCACCATTGGTATAACATACATTCATCATGTAACAATCACAACAATACATAGAACTTATCATTTATCAATTCCATGTATCACAAATAGCACATAATACACAATACCCATACCTGTTATTCTTAAATAACATTAATCCACGACATACACCAACACAATTACATATCATTTTCAAACCACATAATAATTAAATTATCTAGTGATAATTAATTTATTTTAATCATAAAGAGCATTTCATTAGCTTCGTAATGCTTCGAACGGCACCCAAAACGGAGTTACGGATCAAAAGTTATGAGTTTTATAAAAACAACTATTTTTAAAAAACGTACAGCGGTAACCGATTACCCAAACACCAGTAATCGGTTACTGAGACTCAAAAACTCAATTTTGCTGTTTTTACTATGGGTAATCGATTACCCACCCTACGGTAACCGATTACTTCGAGCCTACAACCCAAAATCACTATTTTTACAGCACCGACATCATTCCAAACCATACCAGAACGTACCATAACGTATAGCAACATCAAACAGCATCAACAAACACAATTTGGCATGTTTATAACTCATTTCAAACACTCAAACACTACCATACACAGTCAATGCAAATAATTCAACAATTCTTCCAAAACCTAACACCCTGAATCTAACCATAACCCAATTGACACAAACAACATGCTCAATCTATCCTACTATCTATAACCTCATAATAGAAGTTAAACGGAAGAGTCCCCCCTTACCTGAAGGCTGGTTCTTTGTTCTTCCTCGCGTCGCACTTCCTCGCTTCTCTGCTCTTTTCGCGTTCAGGCTTCTCTTCTCCTTTTTGGTTCTATTTTCACAAATCCTTCTCTTTCTCTATTTTATGAAAATAGTTTATTATTAGCAATGGGCTTCACAACTGACACCCCCCTCCAACTAAAAGCGACACTGGCCCATTAGCCTTATTTTCCATAATTCTCCAATAAATCCAATAAAATACCAAATAATTCCAATAAATAATTTAATTTCAATTTAAATTAATTAAGGGAAAACATGGGGTGTTACATGGTTGAATGATGGGGATTCAAATAGAAATTTTTTTCATAAAGTTATGAAGGAAAGGAGGAGGAGAAACCACATTAGCTCTATTGTTACTAATAGCGATATTGTTAGCTCGGTCAAAGAAGTGAAAGAAGCGGTCAAGATTCATTTTGAAGATAAATTTAAGGAGATGTGCTTGGATAGACCTTTGCTCGAAGGATTGGATTTCAAATCTTTAATCTTGGAGGATAGGCTTTATTTGGAGGCTCCTTTATCGGAAGAGGAAATCAAAGAAGTTGTATGTGATTGCGACGCTTCGAAGAGTCCGGGACCGGATTGTATGTCTCTCTTTTTCATTAAAAAGTGATAGTCTTTATTACAAAAGGATGTCACTAATTGTATCAAGGATTTCCATTCTGGATTGGTTTTGTTAAAATCTATTAAATCCACTTTCCTCTCTCTTATACCTAAGGTTGCCCACCCTTTGGGTCTTGACGATTATAGACCTATTTGTTTTGTAGGATGCATCTACAAAATCATTTCAAAGTTGTTGGCTAGAAGGATTAAGCGTGTTCTATCAACTATTATTTCTATTTCTCAAAGAGCTTTTATCCCGGGTAGACAAATGACCGATGGCGTTCTTATTGTCAATGAATTGGTGGATTATGTTTCAAAGGAAGGAAGGGAGTGTCTTCTATTCAAGGTGGACTTTGAAAAGGCCTATGACAAAGTTAGTTGGAATTTCCTTAGATTCATGATGAATAAGATGGGTTTGGGGAGGCTTCGATTTTTACTAGTAAGATGTCGGTGATGGTTAACGGTAGTCCCACTATGGAGTTTGGGGTAAAGGGGCTTGCGGCAAGGGGATCCTATCTCTCCTTTGCTCTTTGTCATTGTTGCGGAAGGTCTTAAGCTCTTAGTTAATAAGGAGGTGAGCAATGGAGATTTTACATATTGCAACATAAATGGTAGGTGTTTTGTAGACGTGCTTCAATTTACGGATGACACTCTTCTAATAGGAGATGGTATTTGGAATCACCTATGGGCTATTAAGGCGGTGTTGAAAGGCTTTGAGCTTGTTTCGGGGCTTGGAATCAATTTCCACAAGAGTAAGCTTATAGGCATTAACATTAATCCTCGTTTTTTGGAGGTGGCTACTTATTTTCTTGCTTGTAGGACAAAGACAAAGGAGTTCAAATTTCTCAGTATAACGATTGGTGCTAATCCTAGATGGATAAAATCTTGGAAACCGTTGGTGGATAAGATTAGGAAGAGGCTTTCCACTTGGAATAGTCGATGGGTGAGTTTTGGAGGGAGAATAATTCTGATCAAGTCGGTGCTTAGTAGCTTAGTTATCTTCACTTTATCTTTCTATAAAGCTCCCATGAAAGTTATAAAGGATATTAATAAAATCCAAAGCAACTTCTTGTGGGGAGGTTCGAAAGATAAAAGGAAAACGCATTGGGTTAGTCGGAGCGACGTGTGCTTACCGTTTGAGAAATGAGGTATTGGATTGAGAAGAATGGAAGAATTTAATATGGCCATTCTCTACAAATGGAGATGGAGAATTTTGGAAGAAAATAATTCTTTATGGTTTCGTATGTTGAAGGCGCGGTATGGTGATATTAAATTACAAGCGATTAAGGAGGGAGGAAAAAAGATTAATAAGAATTCTTGTTCGGTGCGGTGGGCGGATCTTTGCTTTTTAGGGAAAAAGCTCTCGGGGGAATTCTTTGCAAAGCATTGTTTTTTCTGATTGAAAAACGGATATTCTACATCCTTTTGGCATTCTCTTTGGCTCAAAGGAGTCTCTCTTAAGGAGCGTTTTCCATTATTATATAAAACTTCTGTTTTACAGAATGTATCGGTTGCTTTGATGGTCGGACAGAGGAATGATTCATGGTGGTGGAGCGATTTTGGAGTGCAGCCCGTTGCTGCCCTAGCTGCTGCAATGGATCTTCAGAACTTGGAGCAGGTGCTGCCACTCCTGGAAGTGGTGGGGAACAACATCGATTTTGTTCGGTGGTTGTTGTCCGAAGATGAAACTTATTCGGTTTCGTCGTGCTATGCGGAGTTATGCTTGAGGTACGTCAATTTTGGACTGGCCAATTGTTTTGATCATGCTATTAATTTAATTTGTAAGGTTGATGTACCCTTTAAAGTTAGAGCGTTTGGATGGAGATGTTTCCTTAATATAATTCCTACCAAGGATTCTCTCTTTCTTAGAGGTATCATCCCATCTACATCGAATCTTCTTTGTGTGTTTTGTGAAGATTTTTCCGAATCTCCATACCACTCTCTTTTGGCTTGCCGTAATGTGGAATTTATTTAGAAGGAAATGGCGGATTGGATGGGTTTGAAGTTTACTAATTCTCATGATCTTAAAGAAAGTTTTTGTAGGTGGAGTGATATTATCTTTAAGGGCAATGGTTGGAATGCTAGAGATGTTGTGTGGGATTGTAAAGCTTTATTATGGAGGTGGTCTTATATAGGAAAAATTTCTCATTCCATTTACAACTTTTATGAGTTTTGCAAAAATTCTTTGCAATACTTAAGATAGGTTTTATTTCATGACAATTTTTCGTTTGTTGGGACCGTTTTTTAGTCCCTCTTTTATAATCGTGTTTTGAACTTTAAGTTCTTCTTCAATACAACTTGATTAAAAAAATTCTAAAATAATATATTTCAATTATAACCACCAAAACAAACTAATGGTTGCATGATTTTAAAGCTAATCATGTGGTACTCTTGAATAAGTCATCTACTATTAATATTATTGTATATTTTAATGGTTATATTTTATAGCTACTTGCACATTCGCTGCAATTATTTTAAATTAAAATTTTTAGACTTTTAAATAAAAGAATTTGGATATTTATGTTTTTTTTGGGGCAGAAAATTACCACCGGAAAAAATCTTGTTTAACATTCTTAAAAAACAGTGGCATTAAGGGCATGTTTGTTTCAGCTTTAAAAAAATAGATTTTTTTTTGTATTTTTTAAAATAGATTTTTCAAAACCGTTTTTTTATATTCGTTTTTTCTAAAATAAAACACTCATTTTGACATACTAGAACATAACAAAGATTATTGAAGACCAAAACTTTGTCAAAATCGTAATTTTTTCAAAAAATTGTATTTCAAAAATGATTTTTATGAAAATCTATTTGAAATAGCTTCAAAATTAAGTGATTTTTTGAAATTTTGATATCCAAATTTTCTCGCCATAAATAGATGAAATACCTAAAATCACATTTTAAGAATAACTATACAAATAAAATTTTTATTTGAAGCTTTTATAAAAAAAATCTTTGTAAAATTTTATTTCACAAAATTTTGTAACACTATAAAAATCATTTTTAAGAAAAGCCAAAACAAACAGGCCCTAAATTGTTATTACAAAATAAAATTGATTTAATATCCTAAAACTAATAAATTTTTACATATTTTAGTATGTGTACCTCTAACTAATTTTTATATTCATAAAGTATATGTAAGATGATGTAGAAGAGATGCATATATTTTGGGTGTTCGAAAAGTTTTAATAAATCACTTGTAACTAATTTCCTAATGGAAGGAACACTAATTACATAATTAAGTTAAAAGCCAACATTTTTAAAGAAAATTAGTAATAAGTAAGTGTCTACACCCTCCCTCCACCTTTATATATAGATAACCGAAGATTGTATTAAGTGTGTGGTAATCATGAACAATAAATATTTTAGGTTGTTTTTAATTTTGCTCATTCTCCTTCCTTCTAGTAAGTCTTTCATCGATTTTAATTAAGTTTTATTTTTGCATGGTTCAATGCAATTTTAATTTTAATATTTTTTGTGTGTTAATCATGATGTCTAATTGATGAATGAATGCAGAGATGGTGATAACAACAGAAGGAACAAGTGAATATGGTATTGCCCTTTGCAAACAGAGGTGTATTGCTAGAGGTTTTATATATGGTACTGTCCCCCCGTCAAGGCCTAGTCAATGCATCTGTAGTATGAATGAAGATTTTAACCATTTGCTCTCTTCTCCATTTTATACAAAGTTTTAAAAATATTAACGTAGCAATGTGAATTTTAATAAGTACATTTATTTTTATGTATTACATATGTCTCTAATTATAGTAATGGAGAAGAAAAATGGAAAGAGAAAATGGAGAGATCCTATCTCCTATATGAGACCCTGTTAATTATGGTTCTTTAATTTCTAGTTCTGGTTTTTTGTCTTGTTTTTTTGGATCATTTTCTGTTTTATTTCTATTAATTTTAATATGTTTTCAATTTCTATTTGGTTCTTTAAGCTTTGATTTTGAGCATAATTATCAAGCGATATGACCTTAATTTCGCTATGTATTAGGATTGAAGCCAGGAAAAAATATAAGATAAGGGCAAGGATACAACATAACTAATATAATAAAATCTATTAGAATATATTTTGATGTAAAATTAAGAAGAAAATATATATATATATATATATATATATATATATATATATATATATATATATATATATATATATATATATATATATATATATATATATATATATATATATATATATATATATATATATATATATTAATTTTACATCAAAATATACTCTTGGTTCAAGTTGATAAAGTAGAAGAACTACCCACAAACCTATCAATATACCATTCCATGCCAAGAGAATGCTCAAATCTTCCACGTCCTTAAAATTAACCAATTTTCCTGAAAATATTATATCATTATAAGATTTCCAAATCAACCATATAACAAGAACTACCTTGTTTGATGCTAGTATCTTATTTTACTTTTAGGGCAGAATAAAAAAGGGCCTTGGATACAAATCTGTAAAGGTCTTTGGGTTCTCATGTTTTCCTTTACTCATACCATATAATAAACACCAAATTTAGTTTAGGAGTCAATAGTTTGTATATGTATCTCCTCAATATAAGGGTTTCAAATGTCTAAGTAAAAAAAGATAAAAATATATATTTCTATGGATGTTATATTTCATGAGCATGACTTTTCTTTCCTGTCATGTTCTCTGGTGAGTCTGAACCTAGTGGTTTCAAGGTAACTAGTTCACCAACAGGTTCTATAAAAATCTTACCCTCCACTTGTTATCCTGATAATGTTATGCCAACATCTAAAACTCAAATTGAGTTTATTCCTTATTGGGAAATGCCTCGTTTGGTGTCTCTTTCCAACTCCGTCTTGGATTGAACTTTTTCGCCAGCAAATATAATCATTTGGATCAGTGAATCCTTGATTCTAAAAAATGCATTGATTTTACATAATTGAAGACTTGGTATCTTCAAGCCAGAACCCGTTTGCGGTTCCCCTGAAAGTTGGATTTATATCCCCAACAGTTGTTATTGTAGTTAATACCTAACAACAAGTAATGATCTCTTTATTTGAGCAGCTTGTATGTCCCAGATTTCCTTCTTAAAAGAAGACAACAGTCTCTACGGAGTAATCAAAGAAACTCGTGAATGGTTAGTCTCTCAGTGAAAGAAGACAGTTCATGATAAAAGTTCCAATAGATGATGAGCCTTCTCAAGATAACAAAGACAGTCTGTTGCGAAACGTGGTAGTTATCTCGTATGAATGGTGAGTCTATCCAGCGTCGAGACAGTTCATATTGAAGTTTATTATCCCTGATGAATGGTTAGTCTCTCCAGCGTCGAGACAGTTCATATTGAAGTTTATTATCCTTTATGAATGGTTAGTCTTCGCGTCGAGACTGTTCATATCGAAGTTGGTTCTTTCCCTTTATGAATGGTGAGTCTCCCCAGCGTATGAGACCGTTCATTGAGAAAGCCCATTGATTTCCTTCCCAAACATGTGAAAACACCCCCATGGAGAAGAATAAACCTTGTTGTGTAAGAACCCATAGCTTGGTAATGAGTTATGCCATAACTGCTTCCTTGTGTCAATAAGACTAATATCTGTACCTGGTAGAACCTACCAAAGTTTGTTGCAGTATTTTTCCCCATAATAATTCAGGTCTCTCCAAGTGTCAGGAGCTGCCTATGGCATATCCCTAGTAGATCTGGTCCCTTTCTCCTAATTTGAAGGAAGGATGTTGTTTATTTGTTTATTCCAATATAAAAAACAAATATATATATATATATATATATATATATATTGAATTCATATCATACCATGCATGTGGGATCTCAAGGTCCAAAATTGTGCTATCATTTTTGTAATCAAAGAAGAGTCTAAGCAAATTAGGGTTTTGAGCACCACAAGGAAGTTCAACATTCTCCTATGATTCAAAGGGTTCTGCCATCAATATGAAAGTCCAATGATGGCCAAATTCAAGATCAACAACTTTCAAGTTCACTTGAGGCCCAAATTAGGGTTTTGACATAATTGAACTAGAGGGTTGACTTTTAATCAAGACGTGGATCCATAGTTCAAACCATGATTCAAGGACATCCAAATCAACATTATAATCCATTCACATCATTCATTTGAAGAGGAGGCCTTGATTCATGTGGAATCTACAAAACTGCAATTCATGTGGAAAAAGTCAACTGTGTGGGTCAACCTTTGACTTTTGAGAAAATTGGTCAACCATGAATTTTTGAGGACTCAAATCATCAACATATGATTAATGAAGACATTTGACCAAGAGAAATCAAGAAAATTCATCATGAATAAAAATGTCAACAAAAGTCAATATTAGGGTTTTTAAGTGATTTTGACCTCATTTTGGGAACTTCAAATTTAGCTCAAAAATCTCCCAACATGAAAGTTGTAGATTTTGATCAAATAAATAACTTTGCCACTTATCTCATTTCATCAAAAACTCATTATTTTGAGAGATATGGAATTAAGAAGATTATGTTCAAAAAACTTACAAGATTTTTAAGTGTTTTCACTTGAATTTTTTCCAACATTGTGGCCATTTGTCTCCATGATCCAAAAAGAGTTTGAGAAAACTTTTAACAAGTGGATTTAAGTATGTAGAAAGGGATTTCCAAAGAGACCATTAGCATGGAATTTCATCACTTGAGCTATGAGATATGATTTTGCAAAGAAGGCTCCATAACACTTGAATTCAAACATGAACATGAAGAAGTTATGAACCAAAACCATTTCAAATGCAAAGATTCCTTTCTTGAAGCCCATGTAACTTGTTCCAAACACTAAACTCAAATGGTTTCACTTGCTTTTGATCTATAATCCAAGTGCTTCAAGCATTATCCAATTGATCATACCATTTATGTCCAAAACTAGTGACTTCCATTCTTGTAAAGCCACTTTAATCACAAAGTCCACTCTCCTTGAGCTTCCAAATTGTTCTTGGTGCATACACTCAACATAAAACTCATACCAAACATGTTTAAAGCAACCAACAACTCAAAGCATGCTTGTATCTTCTCTTGGAACCCTGGATTTCTCATTTCTTCATGAATAAGCAAAGTGGTATAACTATCACATGTGAACTTCTTTTGATCTAATTCCTTCACCCACAAACCCTAATGTATGCCTTTAAATAGAGAGCAAGACTCATGGCATCAAACACACCATAATTCTCCAAGTCACCCCCACTTGAAATTCTCCTTCTTTCCAACTTTGCATTTTTTGAGTGATTTTGAGTTCCTTAAGTTTTGGGTGTCTAATAATCATTCCAACAGTTTCTAATCATCATTTAGAAACTATTCATCATCTCGACCACCTTCAAAAGCACCTCCAACCAAAAATCGCCTTCAAACCTCCATTAAGCATCCTTTGAAGCCTTAACCTTCAAACTCTCACCAAACTCACAGATTGTCTAGTCTAATCATCCAAACACCTTCCATACATATAATATTGAAGCTATTTAATCCATCAAACAACTTCTGTAACACCGAGAATCAAAATCTCCATTTCAAATTTCTTGTTTTGTAGGTACTATCGAGTTTGAAGTTCCAAAGGTGCTGAGGCCCAAGTAAGCATTCATTTTGCTTCCCTAAGGCACAAGGAAGCTATTAAGATCATTACACAAGTTCTGTAACACCTCTAAGTAAGGGTTCGATCTTCACTTTCAGAGATAAATTTTTGAACTCAAACTCATTGATAGAAGTACCATTTTCAGTAAAACTTGATACCTTTCTACTCAGCATAATGTAGGAAATAAAAGCCCTAACGTTTTAGGGATTGATTGTACATATATGAAACTTAATTTGATTTTGAAGTTTTAGGGTTCATATTTTTTGCAGAAAAATTTGACTTATAGAGTGGAAATAAATAAGAACTAATTACATATTTGAATTCCTCTCGAAAAAGTATGCAAGTTTGGTTTTTACACTTTTTAATTTGGTTAAGATTTGAAGCTTTTGCAATTTGGCCATTTTTTGAAAAAAAGTTACAGTAGCCGTAACTCAACGAAGAAGATGAAGTTACAATTTTGAGTTTATGAACGTGTTTTATTTTATCACTAATGGAATATGTTTATTTAATGACTACATTTGCCCCAGTTGCTGAATTGTGTGTTTTAAGACTTTCCTCTACAAGGGTGTGGGTTCAAATCCCCCCTTTTGCACTCTTAGGCTATGTTTGGATTGATGGACTAGAACGGAGCGGAGCGGAGTGGAATATGATGAATGGAGTGGAACGGAGCGGAATGATAATGAGATTCCATTGCTTGTGTATATTTTATAGTTTGACGGAGCGGAATAGAATAGTTTAGTTCATTCCATTGCTTACACCCCAAATTGGGTGGAATGAAAATTGAAGGATATGATGGAATAGGATGGAATGGATTCCATCATATTCCATTCCACTTCATCCATTATTAATAAATCCAAACAATGGAATCTAGTTAAATACCACTCCCCTCCATTCCATTATTTTCAATTTTTACCATTTAACATATATCTTCATATACTATGAATTGGTTGGGCCTTATGAATAGATGGAAGCGCTTGGCCCAATGGCAAAGATTTTGATTTGCAGGCGTGAGGGCCTGGGTTCAAACCCCATTAGTAACAAAACCTTATTTTATACCACTAGTTTATTTCATGTTTTTTGCCAACTTTAAGAAATCATTTAAAATAGTAAAATTGATCTTTTTGACTTGATTTTTTTATGTTGTTTATTTATATTGCTTATTTTAATATTATGATTTAAAAATTCAAAAATGTAATTTATTTTTCTATTTAAAAGTTAATCAAAAAAAAAATCTTTTTATGTGTTTAAAAATACAAAAAAAAATTATTGCTAAACGTAAAGCTGCCAACTACATTAAGGACTATCGGCCTATAGCAGGATGCATAACTTTCTACAAAATTTTTGCAAGAATACTCACTGCAAGATTAGGAAAGGTACTGCAGAGTACTATAAGCCTTTGCCAAGCTGCTTTCATACATGGGCAGCAAATACACAACCATATTATGCTAGCATATGAGATTATCAAAGGATATGGGAGAAAACATGGTACACCTAGATGCATGATGCAACTTGACCTCCAAAAAGCCTATGATATGGTGGATTGGAAGGCCCTCAAGTGCATCATGATGGAGATGAATTTTCCAAATAAATTTGTTGACTGGATCATGATAACTGTCACATCTGCATCCTATGTGCTCAATGTAAATGGACATATGTCTCAGCCCATGGAAGCTTGTAGAGGTATTAGGCAAGGGGACCCCATATCCCCCTTGCTTTTTGTCTTAATGATGGAATATCTGAACAGATTGCTGGTGAAAATGCACAGAGACCAAGTTTTTAAATTTCACTCAAAATGCAAGAAGTTGGGCCTGACCAATCTTACCTTTGCAGATGACATCCTTCTTTTCTGAAGGGGTGATATTACAACTGTTAGTATGATGATGAACACTGTTAATGTCTTCTCCAAGTCTAATGGCCTTATTGTAAATCCTTTGAAATGCAAATTGTTTTGTGGTAGTATTAATGATGAGGCAAAAGAAGCAGTCAAGCAACTCACTAATTTTGAACAAGGACAACTACCAGTGAAATACCTTGGTGTCCCTTTAACCAATAAAAGGCTGACCATCAATCACTATCTTCCCCTTATAGAGAAAAGGGTTGAGAGAATTCGCCACTGGACATCTAGACTCCTTAGCTATGCTGGAAGAGTGCAACTCATTCAAAGTGTGGCTTTTGCAATTGCTCAATATTTGCTCCAATGTCTCCCTCTTCCTAAATTTGTGCTAAACAAAATTGACTGTATTTGTAGAACCTTTTTGTGGACAGGTAAGCAAGACAAGAGCAGGAAAAGTCCCATTGCCTGGCAGTCTGTTTGTAAACCCAGCTGCAGTGGTGACTGAATATTCTAAACCTCACTACTTGGAATCAAATAACCATGCTAAAATGCTTATGGAACATACAGAGGAAGGAAGATAATCTTTTGGTCCATTGGATACATATATATTACCTTAAAGGTAATTCTGTTATGGATGACATGAAAAGCAGTACTTGGTCTTGGGTTTTCCTGAACATCATGAAGCAACGACAATATATCCCTCAACTTCAGCAGTTATGGGATAAGATGGTGAGTAATGACAAATTCTCTATGAAGTTAGTTTTTGAGTGTCTTGTGGGAAGCATGGCTAAGGTTGATTGGAGATACCTAATGAGACATAACCCTGCTAGGCCGCGGGCTATGATTATCCTCTGGATGCTATGTCATGGAAGATTGTCTACAAAGGATCGTATGTGCCGTTTTGGTTTCATTCAAGATAATGCTTGCAGTCTTTGTCGTGAGAATGATGAAACTATGCCTCATCTATTTTTTTCTTGTAGGATCACACACACTATATGGAGCCACATCTTAAAATGGATTGAATGTCACCATACTCCTTGTGCCTGGCAGGATGAATTGAAGTGGGTCACTGCTACTACTAGAAAAAAGGGATGGAAAGCTAGACTTCTGAAGTTAGCTTTTACTGAGACAGTTTATGGTATATGGCATCTAAGGAATTCCATGATTTTTGATACTTTAGATAGAAGTAACAAATAGGATTATTGAAGCTATTACTTATAGGGGTTGGCAAGATAAAACTCTTAGGAAACACATAGCTGGGCTTATGGCCTAATTTCTGTTTTTTCCTTTCACTTTTGTCTATCTTGTTGAGCTGGATCTTTTGATCGCTTATGATGTATTGACTTTTTAAATTAATAAATTATTTATTTGATTAAAAAAAATACAAAAAAAAAATCATTTTCCTTTTAATATCTTCTTCAAATAAATTGTTAATATTTTTATGAGAATATTTTTAGGGTTAGGTCAATGTCCCATTGATTATATCATGAATCCTTAAACCAATTCTCTTTTAGAATTTGGTATTTAAATCATTAAAAATCAATTAGGCTTAGGTGTGATTTATAAATCCTAAGTTTCAAAACCCTAATTCAAAAAACTTCTTGATCTTTGCTTATCCATGCTAAATGTGATTTGTTTACCTTGATCATTTTCTTTTGTTCATGTATATATACTTGTTGATTTTTATCCTTGTAGTCTTATACTTGTCATCCATTGTATTATCATTGTATATACTTTGTTTACTAACCCACATGCATGAGATTCATATCCATCATCCATCATATTTATTCCTACATGAATTAATCCAAAGGTATTAACATCCTTGTCCATTATCATTTGAGTTCATATTTATGATTGTCATACTTACTTGTTTGTCTTTTGTGACACATGTTATCATACACACACTTGAGGTATCCATTGATTGATTACTTAAAGTTGTTGTTCAAAAATCCAAAGGAATGAGAATGGTATTGACTAAAATTGTCAAGGTACTCAAACTTTTTTCCAAATCTCTTTTACTTTGTGCTTAGTATTGTTAAAGCTTTGCACTTGTTTTAAAAATGGTTTTATATTGCTAAAGCTCGACCTTTTTAAACTCAATCCTTGGTTTTGTATTGTTAAAGCTCAACCAACCCTTTGTTTTAAAACCTTAGTACTAAGAGAAGAATTATTCCCGGTGAAACTACTCTTAGTCCATTGACCTTGTATTGTTAAAGATTGGCCCCTTTTTATTCGATTTTGTATTGTACGTTAAAGCTCAACCAACTCTTTGTTTTAAAACCTTGGTACTAAGAGAAAAATTATTTCCGGTGAAACTACTCTTAGTCAATTGACCTTGTATTGTTAAAACTTGGTCCTTTTTCAATTAAAACTTGTTAAGTATTGTTAAAGGTTAACCTTTTAAAAACTCGTTGAGTATTGTTAAAGCTCAACACCTAAAAAGATTTTTGGCCACTTTGGCCCTTTTATTTTCCTTTTAAGAGGAACTACGAAAGTTTTGACTTCCCTTTTCTTTAAAAGGGGTATGTAGGCCTAAGATGCGATGTCTTATCGAGCTTACTTTTAAAAACTTCTTTTCTTATCCCCATACTCTATTTAAACAAGCTCACATATGCTTTTCAAATAAAATGTACACCAAAACAATGATATTTTCAAAGAGGTTCCTATGGGATACCATAGATATGAGGGGTGCTTAACCCCCCCCCCCCCCCCCCCCCCCGTATAACAAACCCTCCGTGCCCAAATGTCTGATAAGTTAATTAGTTTTGATTTTAAAAACTTCTGTGGATTTTATTCACTCTTTCTCCCATTTATTTTAGAAACAATAAAAAGCAATAGCGACTCTGTTTAAAACAAATGGGCTAACTCTTTCCCATGACTTTAGTCTCACAAATTTCACTGCTACAAGGACAATATTTTAAATTAAACTTTATAGACTTTTAATAAAAGAATTTGGATATTTATGTTTTTTTTGGGGCAGAAAATTACCACCGACAAAAATCTTGTTTAACATTCTTAAAAAACAGTGGCATTTTATTGTTTCTACAAAAATGTTCTACATGCAGTTTAAGTTCTTACAAAAACAAAAAATTGATTTAATATCCTAAAACTAATACATTTTTACATTTTTTTAGTATGTGTACCTCTAATTAATTTTTATATGCATGAAGTATATGTAAGATGATGTAGAAGAGGTGCATATATTTTGGGTGTTCGGAAAGTTCTAATAAATAACTTGTAACTAATTTCATAATTGAAGGAACACTAACTACATAATGAAGTTAAAAGCCAACAATTTCAAAGAAAAATAGTAATAAGTAAGTGTCTACACCCTCCACCTTTATATATATAGATAACCAAAGATTGTATTAAGTGTGTGGTAATCATGAACAATAAACATTTTAGGTTGTTTTTTATTTTGCTCATTCTCCTTCCTTCTGGTAAATCTTCTTCATCCTTTTTAATTAAGTTTTATTTTTGTGTGGTTCAACGCAATTTTGATTTTAATATTTTGTGTGTTAATCATGATGTCTAATTGATGAATAAATACAGAGATGGTGAAAGCATCAGAAGAAACAAATGGAAATGGATATTATATTGCCCTTTGCCAACAGAGGTGTGTTGCTAATGGTTTTCTATATGGTACAGTCCCCCCGTCAAGGCCTAGACAATGCATCTGTACTATGGAAAAAGATTTTAACCATTTGCTCTCTTCTCCATTTCATACTAAGATTTGAAAATATTAATCTAATAACGTGACACTTAATAAGTACATTTATTTTTATGTACTACATATGTCTCTAAACTGTAATAATGGAGAAAAAAAAAAGAGAGAAAATGGAGAAATCCTTTCTTAAATATGGTTCTTTAATTGCTAGATCTGGTCTTTTGGATCATTTTCTGTTTTATTGCTATTAATCTTAATATGTTTTTAATTTCTATTTGGTTCTTTAAGCTTTGATTTTATGCATAATTATCAAGCAATATGACCTTTCGCTATGTATTAGGATTGAAGCCAAGAAAAAATATAAGATAATGGCAAAGATACAACATAACTAATTTAAGAAAATCTATTGGAATATATTTTGATGTAAAATTAAAAATATACATATATAAAGAATAATCTTCTCTCTTCACATTTAATGACTTATTACTTTTAACCATTAAATTGAAAAGAAAAAATGGCCAAGAAGTGGAGTAAGTTATAATAACTTACTCTAGGAGTAAATATATCTCTTATTTTTGTGAAGGTCTATTTTAGCAAGCTTTAACAAAAAAATGATTAAATGAACCTTAAGGTGCATGTTGTTAAAACACACCTTCATACAAATAAATGGATGTATTTTAGCAAATCTTACCTAAAATATACCCACTTATTTTTATGAAGGCGTGTTTTAGCAATCTTTAACTAAAAAATGGTTAAATGCACCATAAGGTGCATGTTGCTAAAATAAACCTTCATAAAATCAAGTGGATCGACGTTAACGATCACCACATATATATATATATATATATATATATATATATATATATATATATATATATATATATATATATATATATATATATATATATATATATATATATATATATATATATATGGAGGGATCAAATTATACCCGAAGAGTTACACTCACTCATAACTTCATTTCGAATAAATATTTTTTAAAATCAGCCGTTGGATTGAAATATACTATCATATTGATCATTCCTATAAATTTTGAGATTAATCTATAATAATTTGCCATATACCATCAAGATATCCAAAGATTAACCTCAAAATAAACTTTTATATAACGTTAATTTTGATATAATTCAATGACATAGTAAATCATTATAGATTAATCTCAAATTTTATTGATATGATCTATGATAATATGTTTCAATCCAACGGTTGATTTTAAAATATATTTGATTTTAAAATATATTAATTAGAAATGAAAATATGAGCGAGGGTAACTTGTGGTATAACTCTTCGGATGTAATTTTATCTTCCACACACACACACACACACACACACACACACACACACACACACACACACACACACACACACACACACACACACACACACACACACACACACACACACACACACACACACACACACACACACACACACACACACACACACACACACACACACACACACACACACACACACACACACACACACACACACACACACACACACACACACACACACACACACACACACACACACACACACACACACACACACACACACACACACACACACACACACACACACACACACACACACACACACACACACACACACACACACACACACACACACACACACACACACACACACACACACACACACACACACACACACACACACACACACACACACACACACACACACACACACACACACACACACACACACACACACACACACACACACACACACACACACACACACACACACACACACACACACACACACACACACACACACACACACACACACACACACACACACACACACACACAGATATATATATATATATATATATATATATATATATATATATATATATATATATATATATATATATATATAATCTTAAATATGCACTCATTACTTTCAAT